>NW_027464151.1:0-51511 GCF_050947455.1 Rhinoderma darwinii
AATGTTATAGTAATGTAGTGTTATAGTAATGTAGTGTTATGGTAATGTAGTGTTATGGTAATGTAGTGTTATAGTAATGTAGTGTTATAGTAATGTAGTGTTATAGCAATGTAGTGTTATAGTAATGTAGTATTATAGTAATGCAGTGTTATAGTAATGCAGTGTTATAGTAATGTAGTGTTATAGTAATGTAGTATTATAGTAATGTAGTGTTATAGTAATGTAATGTTATAGTAATGTAGTGTTATGGTAATGTAGTGTTATAGTAATGTAGTGTTATAGTAATGTAGTGTTATAGTAATGTAGTGTTATAGTAATGTAGTGTTATAGTAATGTAGTGTTATAGTAATGTATTGTTATAGTAATGTAGTGTTATAGTAATGTAGTGTTATAGTAATGTAGTATTATAGTAATGTAGTGTTATAGTAATGTAATGTTATAGTAATGTAGTGTTATGGTAATGTAGTGTTATAGTAATGTAGTGTTATAGTAATGTAGTGTTATAGTAATGTAGTGTTATAGTAATGTAGTGTTATAGTAATGTAGTGTTATAGTAATGTATTGTTATAGTAATGTAGTGTTATAGTAATGTAGTGTTATAGTAATGTAGTGTTATAGTAATGTAGTGTTATAGTAATGTAGTGTTATAGTAATGTAGTGTTATAGTAATGTAGTGTTATAGTAATGTAGTGTTATAGTAATGTAGTGTTATAGTAATGCAGTGTTATAGTAATGTAATGTTATAGTAATGTAGTGTTATGGTAATGTAGTGTTATAGTAATGTAGTGTTATAGTAATGTATGTGTTATAGTAATGTAGTGTTATAGTAATGTAATGTTATAGTAATGTAGTGTTATGGTAATGTAGTGTTATAGTAATGTAGTGTTATAGTAATGTAGTGTTATAGTAATGTAGTGTTATAGTAATGTAGTGTTATAGTAATGTAGTATTATAGTAATGTAGTATTATTACAGTAATGTAGTGTTATAGTAATATAGTGTTATAGTAATGTAGTATTATAGTAATGTGGTGTTATAGTAATGTAGTATTGTTATAGTATGTAGCGTTATAGTAATGTAGTGTTATAGTAATGTAGTGTTATAGTAATGTAGTGTTATAGTAATGTAGTGTTATAGTAATGTAGTGTTATAGTAATGTAGTGTTATAGTAATGTAGTGTTATAGTAATGTAGTGTTATAGTAATGTAGTATTATAGTAATGTAGTGTTATAGTAATGTAGTGTTATAGTAATGTAGTGTTATAGTAATGTAGTATTATAGTAATGTAGTGTTATAGTAATGTAGTGTTATAGTAATGTAGTGTTATAGTAATTGTAGTGTTATAGTAATGTAGTGTTATAGTAATGTAGTGTTATAGTAATGTAGTGTTATAGTAATGTAGTGTTATAGTAATGTAGTGTTATAGTAATGTAGTATTATAGTAATGTAGTGTTATAGTAATGTAGTGTTATAGTAATGTAGTATTATAGTAATGTAGTGTTATAGTAATGTAGTGTTATAGTAATGTAGTGTTATAGTAATGTAGTATTATAGTAATGTAGTATTATAGTAATGTAGTGTTATAGTAATTTGGTATTATAGCAATGTAGTATTATTATAGTAAGGTAGTATCATAGTAATGTAGTATTATTATAGTAATGTAGTGTTATTATAGTAATGTAGTATTATTATAGTAATGTAGTGTAATTATAGTAATGTAGTGTTATAGTAATGTAGTGTTATAGTAATGTAGTGTTATAGTAATGTAGTGTTATAGTAATTTAGTATTTAAGCAATGTAGTATTATTATAGTAATGTAGTGTTATTATAGTAATGTAGTGTTATTATAGTAATGTAGTATTATTATAGTAATGTAGTGTTATAGTAATGTAGTGTTATAGTAATGTAGTAGTGTTATAGTAATGTAGTGTTATAGTAATGTAGTGTTATAGTAATGTAGTGTTATTATAGTAATGTAGTGTTATAGTAATGTAGTGTTATAGTAATGTAGTGTTATAGTAATGTAGTGTTATAGTAATGTAGTGTTATAGTAATGTAGTGTTATAGTAATGTAGCGTTATAGTAATGTAGTGTTATAGTAATGTAGTGTTATAGTAATGTAGTGTTATAGTAATGTAGTGTTATAGTAATGTAGTATTGTTATAGTAATGTAGTGTTATAGTAATATAGTATTATAGTAATGTAGTGTTATAGTAATGTAGTGTTATAGTAATGTAGTGTTATAGTAATGTAGTGTTATAGTAATGTAGTGTTATAGTAATGTAGTGTTATAGTAATGTAGCGTTATAGTAATGTAGTGTTATAGTCAATGTAGTGTTATAGTAATGTAGTGTTATAGTAATGTAGTGTTATAGTAATGTAGTATTGTTATAGTAATGTAGTGTTATAGTAATGTAGTATTATAGTAATGTAGTGTTATAGTAATGTAGTATTATAGTAATGTAGTGTTATAGTAATGTAGTGTTATAGTAATGTAGTATTGTTATAGTAATGTAGTGTTATAGTAATGTAGTATTATAGTAATGTAGTGTTATAGTAATGTGGTGTTATAGTAATGTAGTGTTATAGTAATGTAGCGTTATAGTAATGTAGTGTTATAGTAATGTAGTGTTATAGTAATGTAGTGTTATAGTAATGTAGTGTTATAGTAATGTAGTATTGTTATAGTAATGTAGTGTTATAGTAATGTAGTTGTTATAGTAATGCAGTGTTATAGTAATGTAGTATTATAGTAATGTAGTGTTATAGTAATGTAGTGTTATAGTAATGTAGTGTTATAGTAATGTATTGTTATAGTAATGTAGTGTTATAGTAATGTAGTGTTATAGTAATGTAGTGTTATAGTAATGTAGTGTTATAGTAATGTAGTGTTATAGTAATGTAGTATTATAGTAATGTAGTGTTATAGTAATGTAGTGTTATAGTAATGTAGTGTTATAGTAATGTAGTGTTATAGTAATGTAGTGTTATAGTAATGTAGTGTTATAGTAATGTAGTGTTATAGTAATGTAGTGTTATAGTAATGTAGTGTTATAGTAATGTAGTGTTATAGTAATGTAGTGTTATAGTAATGTAGTATTGTTATAGTAATGTAGTGTTATAGTAATATAGTATTATAGTAATGTAGTGTTATAGTAATGTAGTGTTATAGTAATGTAGTGTTATAGTAATGTAGTGTTATAGTAATGTAGTGTTATAGTAATGTAGTGTTATAGTAATGTAGTGTTATAGTAATGTAGTGTTATAGTAATGTAGTGTTATAGTAATGTAGTGTTATAGTAATGTAGTGTTATAGTAATGTAGTGTTATAGTATGTAGTATTATAGTAATGTAGTGTTATAGTAATGTAGTGTTATAGTAATGTAGTGTTATAGTAATGTAGTGTTATAGTAATGTAGTGTTATAGTAATGTAGTGTTATAGTAATGTAGTATTATAGTAATGTAGTGTTATAGTAATGTAGTGTTATAGTAATGCAGTATTGTTATAGTAATGTAGTGTTATAGTAATATAGTATTATAGTAATGTAGTGTTATAGTAATGTAGTATTATAGTAATGTAGTATTATAGTAATGTAGTGTTATAGTAATGTGGTGTTATAGTAATGTAGTGATATAGTATGTAGTGTTATAGTAATGTAGTGTTATAGTAATGTAGTATTATAGTAATGTAGTGTTATAGTAATGTAGTGTTATAGTAATGTAGTGTTATAGTAATGTAGTGTTATAGTAATGTAGTGTTATAGTAATGTAGTGTTATAGTAATGTAGTGTTATAGTAATGTAGTGTTATAGTAATGTAGTATTATAGTAATGTAGTGTTATAGTAATGTAGTATTATAGTAATGTAGTATTATAGTAATGTAGTGTATAGTAATGTAGTGTTATAGTAATGTAGTGTTATAGTAATGTAGTGTTATAGTAATGTAGTGTTATAGTCATGTAGTGTTATAGTAATGTAGTGTTATAGTAATGTAGTATTATAGTAATATAGTATTATAGTAATGTAGTATTATAGTAATGTAGTGTTATAGTAATGTAGTGTTAGGGCGGGTTCACACATGGCGGATTTTCACTTAATTCCGCTGCAGACACTCCGCAGCGTTAATCCGCAGCGGAGCCGTTTCTCCATTGACTTTCACTTTAATTTAGCAGTGTTCGTTTACACGATGCGTACAATTCCGCTGCGGAGCATAGGCTGCGGAGCGGAATGTGGTGTCCGCAGCATGCTCTGTCTGTTGCGGACCAGTGGCGGACTGGTTGCGGACTCATGGCGGAATTTCTCCATTGACTTCAATGGAGATTCTAAGTTCCGCAATGAAGTCCGCAGCTGTCATGCACATGTCATGTGTGCTGCGGATGCGTCTTGCTTTTTTAACTTGACATTTCTTCATTCTGGCTGGACCTATGTATTTCTAGGTCTACAGCCAGACTGAGGAAGTCAATGGGGCTCCCGTAATGACGGGAGCGTTGCTAGGAGACGTCAGTAAATAGTCACTGTCCAGGGTGCTGAAAGAGTTAAGCGATCGGCAGTAACTGTTTCTGCACCCGGGACAGTGACTACCGATCCCAATATACATGTATCTGTAAAAAAAAAAGAAGTTCGTACTTACCGAGAACTCCCTGTTTCTGTCTCCAGTCCGGCCTCCCAGGATGACGTTTCAGTGTAAGTGACGGCTGCAGCCAATCACAGGCCAAGCACAGGCTGCAGCGGTCACATGGACTGGCGCGTCATCCAGGGAGGTCGGGCTGGATGCCGAAGGAGGGACGCGTCATCAAGACAACGGGCGGTAAGTATGAATTTCTTTTACTTTCACTAGGGAAAGTGCTGTCCCTTCTCTCTATCCTGCACTGATAGGGAGAAGGGAAGCACTTTTCCCGCAGTCCGCAGCAGCTAGTCCGCATCAATTTTCTGCACATTTTGTGCAGATCCGCAGCCGTAATTCGCAACCCGGATTAGGTGCGGCATTGATGCGGACAGTTGCGGAGGAATTCCGCCATGTGTGGTCATGCCCTTATAGTAATGTAGTATTATAGTAATGTAGTGTTATAGTAATGTAGCGTTATAGTAATGTAGTGTTATAGTAATGTAGTGTTATAGTAATGTAGTATTATAGTAATGTAGTGTTATAGTAATGTGGTATTATTATAGTAATTTAGTGTTATAGTAATGTAGTGTTATTATAGTAATGTAGTGTTATAGTAATGTGGTGTTATAGTAATGTAGTGTTATAGTAATGTAGTGTTATAGTAATGTAGTGTTATAGTAATGTAGTATTATAGTAATGTAGTATTATAGTAATGTAGTGTTATAGTAATGTAGTGTTATAGTAATGTAGTATTGTTATAGTAATGTAGTGTTATAGTGATGTAGTGTTATAGTAATGTAGTGTTATTATAGTAATGTAGTGTTATAGTAATGTAGTGTTATAGTAATGTAGTGTTATAGTAATATAGTATTATAGTAATGTAGTGTTATAGTAATGTAGTGTTATAGTAATGTAGTGTTATAGCAATGTAGTGTTATAGTAATGTAGTATTATAGTAATGTAGTATTATAGTAATGTAGTGTTATAGTAATGTAGTGTTATAGTAATGTAGTGTTATAGTAATGTAGTGTTATAGTAATGTAGTGTTATAGTAATGTAGTGTTATAGTAATGTAGTATTATAGTAATGTAGTGTTATAGTAATGTGGTATTATTATAGTAATTTAGTGTTATAGTAATGTAGCGTTATAGTAATGTAGTGTTATAGTAATGTAGTATTATAGTAATGTAGTGTTATAGTAATGTAGTGTTATAGTAATGTAGTGTTATAGTAATGTAGTGTTATAGTAATGTAGTGTTATAGTAATGTAGTGTTATAGTAATGTAGTGTTATAGTAATGTAGTGTTATAGTAATGTAGTGTTATAGTAATGTAGTGTTATAGTAATGTAGTGTTATAGTAACGTAGTGTTATAGTAATGTAGTGTTATAGTAATGTAGTGTTATAGTAATGTAGTGTTATAGTAATGCAGTGTTATAGTAATGTAGTGTTATAGTAATGTAGTATTATAGTAATGTAGTGTTATAGTAATGTAGTGTTATAGTAATGTAGTGTTATTATAGTAATGTAGTGTTATAGTAATGTAGTATTATAGTAATGTAGTATTATAGTAATGTGGTGTTATAGTAATGTAGTGTTATAGTAATGTAGTGTTATAGTAATGTAGTGTTATAGTAATGTAGTGTTATAGTAATGTAGTGTTATAGTAATGTAGTGTTATAGTAATGTAGTATTATAGTAATGTAGTGTTATAGTAATGTAGTGTTATAGTAATGTAGTATTATAGTAATGTAGTATTATAGTAATGTAGTGTTATAGTAATGTAGTATTATAGTAATGTAGTGTTATAGTGATGTAGTGTTATAGTAATGTAGTATTATAGTAATGTAGTATTATAGTAATGTAGTGTTATAGTAATGCAGTATTATAGTAATGCAGTATTA
Organism: Rhinoderma darwinii; assembly: GCF_050947455.1. NCBI lineage: Eukaryota > Metazoa > Chordata > Amphibia > Anura > Rhinodermatidae > Rhinoderma > Rhinoderma darwinii. Next base: position 6,510 of record NW_027464151.1, read on the forward strand.
TAGTAATGTAGTGTTATAGTAATGTAGTATTATAGTAATGTAGTGTTATAGTAATGTAGTGTTATAGTCATGTAGTATTGTTATAGTAATGTAGTGTTATAGTAATGTAGTATTATAGTAATGTAGTGTTATAGTAATGTAGTATTATAGTAATGTAGTATAGTAATGAAGTGTTATAGTAATGTAGTGTTATAGTAATGTAGTGTTATAGTAATGTAGTGTTATAGTAATGTAGTGTTATAGTAATGTAGTGTTATAGTAATGTAGTGTTATAGTAATGTAGTGTTATAGTAATGTAGTGTTATAGTAATGTAGTGTTATAGTAATGTAGTGTTATAGTAATGTAGTGTTATAGTAATGTAGTGTTATAGTAATGTAGTATTATAGTAATGCAGTGTTATAGTAATGTAGTGTTATAGTAATGTAGTGTTATAGTAATGTAGTGTTATAGTAATGTAGTGTTATAGTAATGTAGTGTTATAGTAATGTAGTGTTATAGTAATGTAGTGTTATAGTAATGTAGTGTTATAGTAACGTAGTGTTATAGTAATGTAGTGTTATAGTAATGTAGTGTTATAGTAATGTAGTGTTATAGTAATGTAGTGTTATAGTAATGTAGTGTTATAGTAATGTAGTATTATAGTAATGTAGTGTTATAGTAATGTAGTGTTATAGTAATGTAGTGTTATTATAGTAATGTAGTGTTATAGTAATGTAGTGTTATAGTAATGTAGTATTATTATAGTAATGTAGTGTTATTATAGTAATGTAGTATTATAGTAATGTAGTATTATAGTAATGTAGTGTTATAGTAATGTAGTATTATAGTAATGTAGTGTTATAGTAATGTAGTGTTATAGTAATGTAGTGTTATAGTAATGTAATGTAGTGTTATAGTAATGTAGTATTATAGTAATGTAGTAGTGTTATAGTAATGTAGTGTTATAGTAATGTAGTATTATTATAGTAATGTAGTATTATAGTAATGTAGTGTTATAGTAATGTAGTATTATAGTAATGTAGTATTATAGTAATGTAGTATTATAGTAATGTAGTGTTATAGTAATGTAGTATTATAGTAATGTAGTGTTATTATAGTAATGTAGTGTTATAGTAATGTAGTATTATAGTAATGTAGTGTTATAGTAATGTAGTATTATAGTAATGTAGTATAGTAATGTAGTGTTATAGTAATGTAGTGTTATAGTAATGTAGTGTTATAGTAATGTAGTATTATAGTAATGTAGTATTATTATAGTAATGTAGTGTTATTATAGTAATGTCGTTTTGTTATAGTAATGTAGTATTATAGTAATGTGGTGTTATTTTAATGTAGTGTTATAGTAATGTAGTGTTATAATAATGTAGTATTTATAGTAATGTAGTATTATAGTAATGTAGTGATATAGTAATGTAGTGTTATAGTAATGTAGTGTTATAGTAATGTAGTGTTATAGTAATGTAGTGTTATAGTAATGTAGTGTTATAGTAATGTAGTGTTATAGTAATGTAGTGTTATAGTAATGTAGTATTATAGTAATGTAGTGTTATAGTAATGTAGTGTTATAGTAATGTAGTGTTATAGTAATGTAGTATTATAGTAATGTAATGTTATAGTAATGTAGTGTTATAGTAATGTAGTGTTATTATAGTAATGTAGTATAGTAATGTAGTATTATTATAGTAATGTAGTATTGTAGTAATGTAGTATTGTTATAGTAATGTAGTGTTATAGTAATGTAGTGTTATAGTAATGTAGTGTTATAGTAATGTAGTGTTATAGTAATGTAGTGTTATAGTAATGTAGTGTTATAGTAATGCAGTGTTCTAGTAATGTAGTATTGTAGTAATGTAGTGTTATAGTAATGTAGTAGTGTTATAGTAATGCAGTGTTATAGTAATGTAGTGTTATAGTAATGTAGTATTATAGTAATGTAGTATTATAGTAATGTAGTGTTATAGTAATGTAGTGTATAGTAATGTAGTGTTATAGTAATGTAGTGTTATAGTAATGTAGTGTTATAGTAATGTAGTATTATAGTAATGTAGTGTTATAGTAATGTAGTGTTATAGTAATGTAGTATTATAGTAATGTAGTATTATTACAGTAATGTAGTGTTATAGTAATGTAGTGTTATAGTAATGTAGTGTTATAGTAATGTAGTATTATAGTAATGTAGTGTTATAGTAATGTAGTATTATAGTAATGTAGTGTTATAGTAATGTAGTATTATAGTAATGTAGTATTATAGTAATGTAGTGTTATAGTAATGTAGTGTTATAGTAATGTAGTATTATGGTAATGTACTGTTATAGTAATGTAGTATTATAGTAATGTAGTGTTATAGTAATGTAGTGTTATAGTAATGTAGTGTTATAGTAATGTAGTATTATAGTAATGTAGTGTTATAGTAATGTAGTGTTATAGTAATGTAGTGTTATAGTAATGTAGTGTTATAGTAATGTAGTGTTATAGCAATGTAGTGTTATAGTAATGTAGTATTATAGTAATGTAGTGTTATAGTAATGTAGTGTTATAGTAATGTAGTGTTATAGTAATGTAGTATTATAGTAATGTAGTGTTATAGTAATATGGTATTATTATAGTAATTTAGTGTTATAGTAATGTAGTGTTATAGTAATGTAGCGTTATAGTAATGTAGTGTTATAGTAATGTAGTATTATAGTAATGTAGTGTTATAGTAATGTAGTATTATAGTAATGTAGTATTATGGTAATGTACTGTTATAGTAATGTAGTATTATAGTAATGTAGTGTTATAGTAATGTAGTATTATAGTAATGTAGTATTATAGTAATGTAGTGTTATAGTAATGTAGTGTTATAGTAATGTAGTGTTATAGTAATGTAGTGTTATAGTAATGTAGTATTATAGTAATGTAGTATTATAGTAATGTAGTGTTATAGTAATGTAGTGTTATAGTAATGTAGTGTTATAGTAATGTAGTGTTATAGTAATGTAGTGTTATAGTAATGTAGTGTTATAGTAATGTAGTGTTATAGTAATGTAGTGTTATAGTAATGTAGTGTTATAGTAATGTAGTGTTATTATAGTAATGTAGTGTTATTATAGTAATGTAGTATTGTTATAGTAGTGTTATAGTAATGTAGTGTTATAGTAATGTAGTATTATTATAGTAATGTAGTGTTATTATAGTAATGTAGTATTATAATAATGTAGTATTATAGTAATGTAGTGTTATAGTAATGTAGTATTATAGTAATGTAGTGTTATAGTAATGTAGTGTTATAGTAATGTAGTGTTATAGTAATGTAATGTAGTGTTATAGTAATGTAGTGTTATAGTAATGTAGTATTATTATAGTAATGTAGTGTTATAGTAATGTAGTATTATAGTAATGTAGTGTTATAGTAATGTAGTGTTATAGTAATGTAGTGTTATAGTAATGTAGTGTTATAGTAATGTAGTGTTATAGTAATGTAGTGTTATTATAGTAATGTAGTGTTATTATAGTAATGTAGTATTGTTATAGTAGTGTTATAGTAATGTAGTGTTATAGTAATGTAGTATTATTATAGTAATGTAGTGTTATTATAGTAATGTAGTATTATAATAATGTAGTATTATAGTAATGTAGTGTTATAGTAATGTAGTGTTATAGTAATGTAGTGTTATAGTAATGTAGTGTTATAGTAATGTAGTGTTATAGTAATGTAGTGTTATAGTAATGTAGTGTTATAGTAATGTAGTGTTATAGTAATGTAGTGTTATAGTAATGTAGTATTATAGTAATGTAGTATTATAGTAATGTAGTGTTATAGTAATGTAGTATTATAGTAATGTAGTGTTATTATAGTAATGTAGTGTTATAGTAATGTAGTGTTATAGTAATGTAGTGTTATAGTAATGTAGTGTTATAGTAATGTAGTATAGTAATGTAGTGTTATAGTAATGTAGTGTTATAGTAATGTAGTATTATAGTAATGTAGTGTTATAGTAATGTAGTGTTAGGGCGGGTTCACACATAGCGGAATTTCACTTAAATTCCGCTGCGGACACTCCGCAGCGTTAATCCGCAGCGGAGCCGTTTCTCCATTGACTTTCACTTTAATTTAGCAGTGTTCGTTTACACGATGCGTACAATTCCGCTGCGGAGCATAGGCTGCGGAGCGGAATTTGGTGTCCGCAGCATGCTCTGTCTGTTGCGGAGCAGTGGCGGACTGGTTGCGGACTCATGGCGGAATTTCTCCATTGACTTCAATGGAGAGTCAAAATTCCGCAATGAAGTCCGCAGATCTTATGTGTGCTGCGGAGCGTATTGTTTTTACTACCATGACATTTCTTCATTCTGGATGGACCTATGTATTTCTAGGTCTACAGCCAGACTGAGGAAGTCAATGGGGCTCCCGTAATGACGGGAGCGTTGCTAGGAGACGTCTGTAAATAGTCACTGTCCAGGGTGCTGAAAGAGTTAAGCGATCGGCAGTAACTGTTTCTGCACCCGGGACAGTGACTACCGATCTCAATATACATGTATCTGTAAAAAAACATATAAGTTCATACTTACCGAGAACTCCCTGCGTCTGTCTCCAGTCCGGCCTCCCAGGATGACGTTTCAGTGTAAGTGACGGCTGCAGCCAATCACAGGCCAAGCACAGGCTGCAGCGGTCACATGGACTGGAGCGTCATCCAGGGAGGTCGGGCCGGATGCCGAAAGAGGGACGCGTCATCCAGACAACGGGCGGTAAGTATGAATTTCTTTGACTTTCACTAGGGAAAGTGCTGTCCCTTCTCTCTATCCTGCACTGAATAGGGAGAAGAGAAGCACTTTTCCTGCAGTCCGCAGCGGCCAGTCCGCATCAATTTTCTGCACATTTTGTGCAGATCCGCTGCAGAATCTGCAACGCAGATTCTGTGCGGCATTGATGCGGACAGTTGCGGAGGAATTCCGCCATGTGTGGTCATGCCCTAATAGTAATGTAGTGTTATAGTAATGTAGTGTTATAGTAATGTAGTGTTATAGTAATGTAGTATTATAGTAATGTAGTATTATGGTAATGTACTGTTATAGTAATGTAGTATTATAGTAATGTAGTGTTATAGTAATGTAGTATTATAGTAATGTAGTATTATAGTAATGTAGTGTTATAGTAATGTAGTGTTATAGTAATGTAGTGTTATAGTAATGTAGTGTTATAGTAATGTAGTATTATAGTAATGTAGTGTTATAGTAATGTAGTGTTATAGTAATGTAGTGTTATAGTAATGTAGTGTTATAGTAATGTAGTGTTATAGTAATGTAGTGTTATAGTAATGTAGTGTTATAGTAATGTAGTGTTATAGTAATGTAGTGTTATAGTAATGTAGTGTTATAGTAATGTAGTATTATAGTAATGTAGTGTTATAGTAATGTAGTGTTATAGTAATGTAGTGTTATAGTAATGTAGTGTTATAGTAATGTAGTATTATAGTAATGTAGTATTATTATAGTAATGTAGTGTTATAGTAATGCAGTGTTATAGTAATGTAGTGTTATAGTAATGTAGTGTTATAGTAATGTAGTGTTATAGTAATGTAGTGTTATAGTAATGTAGTGTTATAGTAATGTAGTATTATAGTAATGTAGTGTTATAGTAATGTAGTGTTATAGTAATGTAGTGTTATTATAGTAATGTAGTATTGTTATAGTAATGTAGTGTTATAGTAATGTAGTGTTATAGTAATGTAGTATTATTATAGTAATGTAGTGTTATTATAGTAATGTAGTATTATAGTAATGTAGTATTATAGTAATGTAGTGTTATAGTAATGTAGTATTATAGTAATGTAGTATTATTATAGTAATGTAGTGTTATTATAGTAATGTCGTTTTGTTATAGTAATGTAGTGTTATAGTAATGTAGTATTATAGTAATGTCGTTTTGTTATAGTAATGTAGTGTTATAGTAATGTAGTATTATAGTAATGTGGTGTTATTTTAATGTAGTGTTATAGTAATGTTGTATTATAGTAATGTAGTATTATAGTAATCTAGTATTATAGTAATGTAGTGTTATAGTAGTGTAGTGTTATAGTAGTGTAGTGTTATAGTAATGTAGTGTTATAGTAATGTAGTGTTATAGTAATGTAGTATTATAGTAATGTAGTGTTATAGTAATGTAGTGTTATTATAGTAATGTAGTATAGTAATGTAGTATTATTATAGTAATGTAGTATTGTAGTAATGTAGTATTGTTATAGTAATGTAGTTTTATAGTAATGTAGTGTTATAGTAATGTAGTGTTATAGTAATGTAGTGTTATGGTAATGTAGTGTTATAGTAATGTAGTGTTATAGTAATGTAGTGTTATAGTAATGTAGTGTTATAGTGATGTAGTATTATAGTAATGTAGTGTTATAGTAATGTAGTGTTATAGTAATGTAGTGTTATAGTAATGTAGTGTTATAGTAATGTAGTGTTATAGTAATGTAGTGTTATAGTAATGCAGTGTTATAGTAATGTAGTATTGTAGTAATGTAGTGTTATAGTAATGTAGTAGTGTTATAGTAATGCAGTGTTATAGTAATGTAGTGTTATAGTAATGTAGTATTATAGTAATGTAGTATTATAGTAATGTAGTGTTATAGTAATGTAGTGTTATAGTAATGTAGTATTATAGTAATGTAGTATTATAGTGTTGTAGTATTATAGTAATGTAGTGTTATAGTAATGTAGTGTTATAGTAATGTAGTATTATAGTAATGTAGTATTATTACAGTAATGTAGTGTTATAGTAATGTAGTGTTATAGTAATGTAGTGTTATAGTAATGTAGTATTATAGTAATGTAGTGTTATAGTAATGTAGTATTATAGTAATGTAGTGTTATAGTAATGTAGTATTATAGTAATGTAGTGTTATAGTAATGTAGTATTATAGTAATGTAGTGTTATAGTAATGTAGTATTGTTATAGTAATGTAGTGTTATAGTAATATAGTATTATAGTAATGTAGTATTATAGTAATGTAGTGTTATAGTAATGTAGTGTTATAGTAATGTAGTATTATGGTAATGTACTGTTATAGTAATGTAGTATTATAGTAATGTAGTGTTATAGTAATGTAGTATTATAGTAATGTAGTGTTATAGTAATGTAGTGTTATAGTAATGTAGTGTTATAGTAATGTAGTGTTATAGTAATGTAGTATTGTTATAGTAATGTAGTGTTATAGTAATATAGTATTATAGTAATGTACTGTTATAGTAATGTAGTGTTATAGTAATGTAGTATTATAGTAATATAGTATTATAGTAATGTAGTATTATAGTAATGTAGTGTTATAGTAATGTAGTGTTATAGTAATGTAGTGTTATAGTAATGTAGTATTATAGTAATGTAGTGTTATAGTAATGTAGTGTTATAGTAATGTAGTGTTACAGTAATGTAGTATTATAGTAATGTAGTATTATAGTAATGAAGTGTTATAGTAATGTAGTATTATAGTAATATAGTATTATAGTAATGTAGTGTTATAGTAATGTAGTGTTATAGTAATGTAGTGTTATAGTAATGTAGTGTTATAGTAATGTAGTGTTACAGTAATGTAGTATTATAGTAATGTAGTGTTATAGTAATGTAGTGTTATAGTAATGTAGTATTATAGTAATGAAGTGTTATAGTAATGTAGTGTTATAGTAATGTAGCGTTATAGTAATGTAGTGTTATAGTAATGTAGCGTTATAGTAATGTAGTGTTATAGTAATGTAGTGTTATAGTAATGTAGTGTTATAGTAATGTAGTGTTATAGTAATGTAGTATTATAGTAATGTAGTGTTATAGTAATGTAGTGTTATAGTAATGTAGTGTTATAGTAATGTAGTGTTATAGTAATGAAGTGTTATAGTAATGTAGTGTTATAGTAATGCAGTGTTATAGTAATGTAGTGTTATAGTAATGTAGTATTGTTATAGTAATGTAGTATTATAGTAATGTAGTGTTATAGTAATGTAGTATTATAGTAATGTAGTGTTACAGTAATGTAGTGTTATTATAGTAATGTGGTGTTATAGTAATGTAGTGTTATAGTAATGTAGTGTTATTATAGTAATGTGGTGTTATAGTAATGTCGTGTTATAGTAATGTAGTGTTATAGTAATGTAGTGTTATAGTAATGTAGTGTTATAGTAATGTAGTATTGTTATAGTAATGTAGTATTATAGTAATGTAGTGTTATAGTAATGTAGTATTATAGTAATGTAGTGTTATAGTAATGTAGTGTTACAGTAATGTAGTATTATAGTAATGTAGTATTATAGTAATGTAGTGTTATAGTAATGTAGTGTTATAGTAATGTAGTATTATAGTAATGTAGTGTTATTATAGTAATGTGGTGTTATAGTAATGTAGTGTTATAGTAATGTAGTATTATAGTAATGTAGTGTTATTATAGTAATGTGGTGTTATAGTAATGTAGTGTTATAGTAATGTAGTGTTATTATAGTAATGTAGTGTTATAGTAATGTAGTATTATAGTAATGTAGTGTTATTATAGTAATGTGGTGTTATAGTAATGTAGTGTTATAGTAATGTAGTGTTATTATAGTAATGTGGTGTTATAGTAATGTAGTATTGTTATAGTAATGTAGCATTATTATAGTAATGTAGCATTATTATAGTAATGTAGTGTTGTTATAGTAATGTAGTGCTATTATAGTAGTTCGAATAACTAATAGATTAACAATAAGTTTGTATTGTATCAAATTTGAAAGTAACGCGGCCCGTCATCTTCCCATTTTTTCTATGTGTGGCCCATTTACCCGGCAGAGTTTGAGACCCCTGCTCTAGGGGTTGGGCATTTCATAGTGGGACTTCTCTTCGGGTATGTTCACACGGCCTATTTTGGGGCCGTAAACGCCAAAAAAACGGCCGAAAAATCGGAAGCAGAACGCCTCCAAACATCTGCCCATTGATTTCAATGGGAAAAACTGCATTCTGTTCCGACAGGCCGTTATTCTACGCGGTCGCAAAAGGTGCAGTTCACTTCTTGGGACGTTTTTGGAGCAGTTTTTCATAGACTCTATAGAAAACAGCTCCAAAAACGGCCGTCAAAAAACGCCGCGAAAATCGCGAGTGGCTTAAAATACGTCTGAAAATCAGGAGCTGTTTTCCCTTGAAAACAGCTCCGTATTTTCAGACGTTTTTGAGTTTGTGTGTGAACATACCCTAACTGTAAAGAACCCTCTCCTATATTAACATCTGAATCACGTTTCCTCCACACGCAATGAATGTCCCCTGGTCTTTTATAAAGCCCTTGGAAAGATCAGATTATGTGCTAGTCCTTTGTATTGACCACATATATATTTATAGATGATTATAGAATCACATCTATGGCGTCTTTTTTCTCCAAACTGAACAAGCCCCATTTTTCTAGCCTCTCATTGTAAGAGAAACCTCCCATCCCATTTTATAATCTAGTCACCTGCCTTTTTTCTCCTATATAGTTTTTACGATGTGGAGTCCAAAACTGAATCCCATATTTAACATGTGGTTTTACAAGGGATTCATACGGGGGTAATATTACATTTTGATCACAGGTTTTTATCTCTCTTTAAAACACCCTAAAATTGTATTTGCTTTTGCAGCTGCTGCTTGACATGAAGTGCTGCAACATGGAACCAGAACACCCTGGTCTTCCTCCTGTTCTGTTGAGGCTGATGTTTTGTGGCTATGTACTAAGTCTACTGGCTAGAGGACCCGTGAGTCATCTGTTTCCCCTTCACGATAAGGCGTCTATTGTAACACTGGACAGCCATTACATTCTTTTGTTTCATTAGTCTCCGTTGTGGAACTCCAACACTTTGTATCACTCATGGCTTGAGCTACTGGCGGAAGCCCCTCTATCAATTACAAAAACGACACTTTACATTAATTTGCCGTTTTTTGGTGCATATTTGTACAAGGTCATTGATCCATTGATGCCTATTCTGCACCAGGTTCCCTCAACAATATCAGCTGATCGAGAGGAGCCTCAGAAATGGGGAATGGGGGCTCCAAAAATGTGCTGGTTGTCTGTGGACCAAGTGGTGGTCTATGCCAGAAACCCCTGTAACATACAAAAGGACAAAAAAACTTCCATAAACTTTTAGGGTATGTGCACACAATATCGACAATTACGGCTGAAATTACGGAGCTGTTTTAAGGAGAACACAGCTCCTGCATTTCAGACGTAATTGCTCGTACTCTCGTTTTGCGAGGCGTCAATTACAGCCGTAATTTGGAGCTGTTCTTCATTGAAGTCAATGAAAAACGGCTCAAATAACGTCCCAAGAAGTGTCCTGCACTTCTTTGATGACGCTGTTATTTTACGCGCCGTCTTTTGACAGCGACGCGTATAATTACAGGTCGGCACAGTACGTCGGCAAACCCATTGAAATGAATGGGCAGATGTTTGCCGATGTATTTGAGCCGTGTTTTCAGGCGTAATTCGAGGCAAACGCCTTGTTTACGCCTGAAAATAGGTCGTGTGAACCCAGTCTTCCACTTAAACCCCGACAGATTAAATGAGCATTTTGGCTTCAACTCCAACCAGACATTTCTAAGGGTTTTTGTTTTCTCAGCTCCATCCTTGATGCGTCTTCAGTACATGGAGTTCTCAGGCAGGTGTCTCGTGAAAGGCCGTGACCAGCGATCGCTCTGGTCATTAGATGACGTCTCATCTCTGTCTCTCTTCATTACTGAAACCTCATTATTCTGAAGGAGTCAGAGTTCAGGAAGCGTCCACGACCGCATGATTGGCGGATGATAGAGCGCAGATTTTTTCTATTCGTTTTGCTGACTGACACCAATAAATGCCAGCCCTGTTTATATTGATTAGTCTCTGCACGGATAATTAAACTCTGATGATAGAGCGTACGTGGATCGTCTCTTCTTCTCCTCACCACATTCCATAGTAATTGTTGTTTATACAGGTAAGTGAGCAACATTGAAGCGTAATCGGTGGGAACCTCGCAAAACAAAAGTGTCCATTCAGGCGACTGCGGTTTTATCTCTCGCCACCCAGAACGGCATAAACTCAGCTGTTCTGTGTACACACAAGTTATAAGATATAGCAGGATGTAGTCAGCACCGGGTCCTGGGTTCCAATCCATCCACAGGTCACATCTATACAGAGTTTGTACACTGTGTTCCAAATTGACGTTCCACATTATTAAGCAGCCACAGGTTTCAAGCAATATGGGAAAGAAAAAGGATCTCTCTGCTGCCGAAAAGTGTGAAATTGTCCAAGGTATTGCACTAGGTATGAAAACATTGGATATTTCAAGAAAACTTAAGCGTGATCATCGTACTGTGAAACGATTTGTGGCTGATTCAGAGCACAGACGGGTTCATTCAGATAAAGGCATAATGAGGAAGGTTTCTGCCAAATTAATAGGATTAGGAGAGCAGCTGCTAAAATGCCATTGCAAAGCAGCAAACAGGTATTTGAAGCCGCTGGTGCCTCTGGAGTCCCGCGAACCTCAAGGTGTAGGATCCTCCAGAGGTTTGCAAGTATGCATAAAGATATTATTCGGCCACCCCTAAACAATGCTCACAAGCAGAAACGGTTGCAGTGGGCTCAGAAATACATGAAGACATTTTCAAACCGTGTTGTTTACTGATGAGTGCCGTGCAACCCTGGATGGTCCAGATGGATGGAGTAGTGGATGGTTGGTGAATGGCCACCATGTCCCAACAAGGTTGCGACGTCAGTAAGGAGGTGGCGGAGTCATGTTTTGGGCTAGAATCATGGGGAGAAAGCTGGTAGGCCCCTTTAGGGTCCCTGATGGTGTGAAAATGACCTCTGCAAAATAGAGTTTATGACTGACCACTTTCTTCCGTGGTACAAAAAGAAGAACCGTGCCTTCCATAGCAAAATTATCTTCATGCATGACAATGCACCATCTCATGCGGCAAAGAATACCTCTGTGTCATTGGCTGCTATGGGCATAAAAGGAGAGAAACTCATGGTGTGGCCCCCATGTTCCCCTGACCTCAACCCTATTGAGAACCTTTGGAGCATCCTCAAGTAAAATATCTATGAGGGTGGGAGGCAGTTCACATCAAAACAGAAGCTCTGGGAGGCGATTCTGACATCCTGCAAAGATATTCAAGCAGAAACTGTCCAAATACTCACAAATTCACTGGATGCAAGAATTGTGAAGGTGATATCAGAGAAGGGTCCTGTGTAACATGTAACTTGGCCTGGTAAGTGTTTTTTGATTTCTGTAAATATGATCTCCTGATGCTGCAAATTCAACAAATTACCATTTTACTTCTCTTTACAACCTGTAAAATGTTTTGATCTCTGTTGTGCATAATAATGTCAAACAGTGCATTTTGAGTTTTTTGCTTCTAAAAAAAGATCTGTTATCTGACTTCCTCCCACCTCCAAATACAGACTGATAATCAGCTCCTATATGGAGGGATCAGATTGTGAGCTCATGGGGACAGAGATGATGGGAGTGATACATGAAAAAGAACGTGATTTATGCTGCCCTAACGGCCCGATATAGCGACAGGTGGCCTGATTATACTGAACACAGCGACGTGGCCACGAGGGTGAAGCTGCCCATAGCAGCCAATCAGATCACTCCGGCTTCTCCACGCCCCGCTTGGGTTTGACAGGTCTCTCCCTATATAGATATCATACGGAGCCAAGCAGGGAGAAGCCGGGGGAGCTGTGTCCCCGAGCCCATCACTTAGCACTGGGACTGTGAACCAATGTTAAAACTAGGACTTCAAGTAAAATTTAGTTTAGTGTAATCAGGGCACCAGTCGCTATATCATGCTGCCCACCATTATATCATGCTGCCCGCGGCTACATCATGCTGCCCGTGGTTCTATTACGCTGCCCACAGTTCTATCTTGCTCACCACGGCTACATATTGCTGCCCACTGCTACATCATGATGCCCGCGGCTATATCATGCTGCCCACCGTTCTGTCATGCTGCCCACCGTTCCATCATGCTGCCCACCGTTCCATCATGCTGCCCACCGTTCTATCATGCTGCCCACGGCTACATCTCGCTGCCCACCGTTCCATCATGCTGCCCACCGTTCTATCATGCTGCCCACGGCTACATCTCGCTGCCCACCGTTCTATCATGCTGCCCACCGTTCTATCATGCTGCCAGGTTCCTTTTAAGTGTGAGATATGGAGAATAAATTGTGAGCTCTTGTGGACAGGGATGATGGGAGTGATACAGTAGTGGAGATTAACCGAGTCAATGGCGCGCTGTGTGCAAGTGGTTTAGACACTTTTTTTATACCATCCTGGACAGTTATAAAAAGTGTCTATAACAAAAGGTGTGGCTAAGAGTCGTCACAACACGTGCCAGGGTTATTAACGGTGTGCGGAGCGGCAGCGAAGAGGTGGCATAAAAAAGAAAACCGTCCCCAACATGTGCAGTAAGATGCAGCAAATTTATCATGCTGCGTGTGTCACTGGAACCAATGTGCCGCATCTTATGGGAGCGAGACATTGTGTGAGAGATAGAAGATTAGATTGTGAGCTGCTGCGGTCAGGGATGATGGGAGTGATACAATGTGTGTGAGAGAGATTAGATTGTGAGCTCCTGGGGTCAGGGATGATGGGAGTGATACATTGTGAGTGAGTTATGGAGATTAGATTGTGAGCTCTTCTTCATGGTAAAATGTTGATGCTTTCTTGTGTTTTCTTTACACTGGTCCAGCCCTGACTGCGGGCGAGGGGTTAGGGAGCACTTGAACCTTTTTGAAAATAGTAGGAGAGTCAGGTCATAGGGAACGGGACTGGCGCTCCATAAAAACCTGTTCCTCATTAAGTTTGGGAATCAAAGCTCGTCCGAAATCATTCCTTTTTAAATATTCATATACTGGGGACTATCTCTGATCGCACGACCAATCAAAAGTTTGGAATCACTCGACGATGAGGGAAATTTATCAAAACTTAGTGCAAATGAAAAGAGCAGCTGCCCACAGCAGCCAATCAGATTACTTCTTTCATTCTGAAATTGCTCCTAAAGCGAAGATTTGGAATCGGATTGGTTGCTATGGGCAGCTGCTCATCTTTAACTTTGCACCAGTTGTGATAAAGCTCCGTCAATGGCTTCTGCATCCCTCACATCACATAATCCTCCATTCATCACATAATCCTCCATTCATCACATAATCCTCCATTCGCTGCATTTGCAGACCTTCGGTATTCTAGATGTAAATACCTGCGGACCCCCACCCTCCATGCTTCCTGAAGCTCCTCCCACAACTTGCATTGGCGTGTTGGGCACTTTTTTCATACCAGACGGTCAAGTTGCTCCCGTAACAGATTAATAGGCTCAGATCTGGCGACTGCACTGTCGATCCCCTACAGACAGACCAGCGGAGGGCTTCTCTCCTGCACAGGTCTCACATCATTTGGAGATTCGGGTCATTCAAGATCCATCCACAGAACATGGCGCTGCAGGGCGGAGAGGTGGCCTTCCCTGTACCCCATTTCCCAGCACCGTGCCCCCCCCCTCCTGGACAGTTGGCCCCAAGTGTCCTCCAACATCTTCTCACATGTTCTGTGTCTGACAATCGTCCTTCACCTCCAGTTTGGCTTTTCTCCACTCATCGGCCCATGATCACGTTTTCCTTATATTTTCCGGTCTGAGTTGTGGATTTTCTTTGATACTCTGCTCAGGATCTGGAGTTTCCTCTTCACTGTTGATGATGAGATGGGTGTTTTGTGGGGACTATGAAATAATGCTGCCAGCCGAGCAAGGTGTCTGACTGATGAGTTCATCCTCTGCTTAGACGTGCAAAGTGGCCCCCACGTTCCTTGCTGTCCTGGTTAGGACCAGTTGCTGCTGTTCCGTAAATGGACTAGTGCTCCCCTTAGGACGCACGGGCCAGTGCTCCCCTCAGGCCGCACGGGCCAGTGCTCCCCTTAGGCCGCACGGACTAGTACTCCCGCATTGAGTAGTCTACACTTGTCGCATCAATACACAACCAGTTTCAGATGAAAGTTCTCTCTCTTTCTGGCCATTCTCACCACGACCACCCCTGTCCATTCTCCCTATTAGGAGGCCATAGTGAGAAGTCCACTGCTCGGGACCCCCGACTATAAGTCAGAACAGAGAGCGGATCTATTAGAGTGACTCCGCCAGACCCAGAGTTACATGGACGCCATTCATTTGATACTGCAGAGAGAGTGTGCGGCTGGTCGTAGCTTCACCGATCTGCACACTCCAGCGCCCCTCAGTACACACCGATCATCAAACCGCAGCCCCCCTCAGTACACACCGATCATCAAACCGCAGCCCCCCCTCAGTACACACCGATCATCACACCGCAGCCCCCCTCAGTACACACCGATCATCACACCGCAGCCCCCCTCAGTACACACCGATCATCACACCGCAGCCCCCCTCAGTACACACCGATCATCACACCGCAGCCCCCCTCAGTACACACCGATCAACACACCGCAGCCCCCCTCAGTACACACCGATCACACCACAGCCCCCCTCAGTACACACCGATCATCACACCACAGCCCCCCTCAGTACATACCGATCACACCGCAGCCCTCCCTCAGTACACACCAATCATCACACCGCAGCCCCCTCAGTATACACCGATCATCACACCGCAGCCCCCCTCAGTACACACCGATCATCACACCGCAGCCCCCCCCCCTCAGTACACACCGATCACACAGCAGCCCCCTCAGTACACACCGATCATCACACCGCAGCCCCCCTCAGTACACACCGATCATCACACCGCAGCCCCCCTCAGTACACACCGATCATCACACCGCAGCCCCCCTCAGTACACACCGATCATCACACCGCAGCCCCCCTCAGTACACACCGATCATCACACCGCAGCCCCCCTCAGTACACACCGATCATCACACCGCAGCCCCCCTCAGTACACACCGATCAACACACCGCAGCCCCCCTCAGTACACACCGATCACACCACAGCCCCCCTCAGTACACACCGATCATCACACCACAGCCCCCCTCAGTACATACCGATCACACCGCAGCCCTCCCTCAGTACACACCAATCATCACACCGCAGCCCCCTCAGTATACACCGATCATCACACCGCAGCCCCCTCAGTACACACCGATCATCACACCGCAGCCCCCCCCCTCAGTACACACCGATCACACAGCAGCCCCCTCAGTACACACCGATCATCACACCGCAGCCCCCCTCAGTACACACCGATCATCACACCGCAGCCCCCCTCAGTACACACCGATCACACCGCAGACCCCCTCAGTACACACCAATCATCACACCGCAGCCCCCCCTCAGTACACACCGATCATCACACCGAAGCCCCCCCTCAGTACACACCGATCATCACACCGAAGCCCCCCCTCAGTACACACCGATCATCACACCGCAGCCCCCTCAGTATACACCGATCATCACACCGCAGCCCCCCTCAGTACACACCGATCATCACACCGCAGCCCCCCTCAGTACACACCGATCATCACACCGCAGCCCCCCCTCAGTACACACCAATCATCACACCGCAGCCCCCCTCAGTAGACACCAATCACACTGCAGCCCCCCCTCAGTACATACCGATCACACCGCAGCCCCCCCTCAGTACACACCGATCATCACACCGCAGCCCCCCTCAGTACACACCGATCATCACACCGCAGCCCCCCCTCAGTACACACCAATCATCACACCGCAGCCCCCCTCAGTAGACACCAATCACACTGCAGCCCCCCCCTCAGTACATACCGATCACACTGCAGCCCCCCCTCAGTACATACCGATCACACCGCAGCCCTCAGTACACACCGATCATCACACCGCAGCCCCCCCTCAGTACACACCAATCATCACACCGCAGCCCCCCCTCAGTACACACCAATCATCACACCGCAGCCCCCCTCAGTAGACACCAATCACACTGCAGCCCTCAGTATACACCGATCATCACACCGCAGCCCCCCCTCAGTACACACCGATCATCACACCGCAGCCCCCCTCAGTACACACCGATCAACACACCACAGCCCCCCTCAGTACACACCGAGCATCACACCACAGCCCCCCCTCAGTACACACCAATCACACGGCAGCCCCCTCAGTACACACCGATCATCACACCGCAGCCCCCCTCAGTACACACCGATCATCACACCGCAGCCCCCCCTCAGTACACACCAATCATCACACCGCAGCCCCCCTCAGTAGACACCAATCACACTGCAGCCCCCCCTCAGTACATACCGATCACACCGCAGCCCTCAGTACACACCGATCATCACACCGCAGCCCCCCCTCAGTACACACCAATCATCACACCGCAGCCCCCCCTCAGTACACACCAATCATCACACCGCAGCCCCAATCATCACACCGCAGCCCCCCTCAGTACACACCGATCAACACACCACAGCCCCCCTCAGTACACACCGATCATCACACCACAGCCCCCCCTCAGTACACACCAATCATCACACCGCAGCCCCCCTCAGTAGACACCAATCACACTGCAGCCCTCAGTATACACCGATCATCACACCGCAGCCCCCCCTCAGTACACACCGATAATCACACAGCAGCCCCCTCAGTACACACTCACACCGCAGCCCCCTCAGATCACACCGATCATCACTGAGAGACGCCCTCCCACAGCCGGTTTCCCGCCACTAGCTCTAAAGGCCACGCCCAGAGCCTTCTGCCCACACTGCCAGTTTGTGTGTCTCCCTCACAGACACGCCCCCCACTTCCAGCCGCCATGTTAATGACGCACGCACAGGACGCAGCGCGTACTCTATGCTCTGACGTGGCCGCCGGGATCCGCCATCTTGTTCCGGACAAACCAACGCCTCAGAGACGCGGAACACGGACGAGAAGCTGCCGCAAGAGGGACTGGCCACCGGGCGGGCAGACGAGCGCCAACCGCGACGGAGAGGTCAGAGCGGGGAGAATACACAGAGGGACGGTAGAAGGATAGGGAGGCCGGGGATGAGGACAGGAGAGGCCGGGGATGATGAGAGGTGATGGAGGAGGACAAGATAGGCCCGGGATAACGGGAAGCGAATGCCAGAAATAATGACTGTAGGTGGAGGACGGGAGGGACGAGGCCGGGAGGGACAGGAGAAGTCGGGAGGTACGAGGACAGGCCGGGGTATCTTGAGGAGAATGACAGGAGGTATAACTGGAGGGCCCGGCATGGTTTTCTGCACGTTATCCAGACCACGTCTCGCCCTTGGTCACATCTACATGTCCTGCTGCTTCTCCACATGTGGATTTTTAGGCAATGATGTAGCAGCGGGTGTTGCTGGACCTCCCCGCGCTGTCCTCAGGTGTCGCCCGCTCCTCGGCTGCGGTAGTCTCTGTCTCTGCTGTGGGAACGCTCGTATTTTTTCACTTTTCGTCTGGCCGTGATGGTGTTGACCCTCGGTCCGTACACTTTGCGGTTTGTCCTCTCACGGGAGCGGATGTGATCCGTGGTCCTCCGGGCGCGTCCAGCCGCAATGTAGTCACGTCTAATCCTGCGGCGGGAAGTGATTGTCAGGCGCCATGCACGCGACCGTAGATCGTATCCGTAATTACGCGGCCATTCATTTCTTCGGCTGCCGGACACCGTCATGAATATTTACGGGCCATAGATAAAGTTTCTGTCAAAAATAGGACATGTCCAATTTTTTTATTTTAGGAGCCGTGCTTTATAATGGGGGTGGCGGTCGGCGATGACTGTGATTACGGACGTGCTCGGGGCCTCAGTAGGGAGATCTCGTTGATTTTATGGGATCCACCTGTGATCTCTGGAGTGGGATCCTCAGGTTGGATTGACTGCTCGGTGGTTTCTCATGGAGATGGTCGCGGAGTCCTCGTCTGTTGAAGTAGCTGAGCTAAACGTGCGTGTTCACAGAGATTTTGGGCTGATGAGGTTCCTGTAGACATTAGATGGTGGTTTGAGGAGGTGCCTGTGGACATTAGATGGTGGTTTGAGGAGGAGACTGTAGACATTAGATGGTGGTCGCCCCTATAAGCGGAGAGGATCCTGGGAGTCGCGTGTCATGGGGACCTTCTTACACCATAAACCCTGAGCGGTGAAGTTACCGGTCATCTTGTGACGTCACAAAAACTCTGCCGTGTTGTGTAGCCCCTGACCGGAGGGGAGCGGACTGAAGAGAGGGACGCGGGCGTTATGGGGTCACGCGGTCCCAGATCCTTCTATAGGAAGGCTCTATTAGGTATTAGATTCAGCAGTCAGTCGGCACCGCGTGAATGGATTCCCATTGAGCAGAAGGGACTGAGGGAACTGAAGGCGGGGCACTGGGCTTCCAGCTATCCGGGGCTCTCTAGCTCCTCCGGGTAGAAGAAAGGCGTGACCCAGTTGACTGGCAGTGAGGGAAGCTCATGGACTGGGAATGGTGGGACGTTTTGGCCTGCAGGGTCTGGAGCTGCTGGGGAGCCAAATCCTAACTCCAGCCCCCGCCAGTAACGCTATTACTACCGGCAAAACGACAGGTCCGGTGCCCAACAGAGACCAACGGAAACCGTGAAATCAATGGCTGTGGAAACAGAAACCTCTGGTGTCTGTTCAGGGTCCCGCTCTGATGGAACGGGACCCCAACGCAGATGTGAACAGAGCCTAAGAATGTTCTCTGGATCAGTGGGGGTCCCAGCGCTCAGGCCCCCGCTGATCAGATATTTATCACCTCTCCTGTGCTTCGTTACTCTGGTAGTTACAGCAGAGGAAGCGAGATTACGCGGTAAATGACAGGTTACAACGAGATCACGCTTCCTCTGCTTTAACTACCATAGAAACAGCAACGAAGTGCAGAGATTGTGAATAGACATCCCGTGGAATGTCTATTCACTGTCTAAACACTTCAGTATTGTTAATGTGTTAGTATAAGACAGCACATAAGGATCTAGCAGGATCCCTATGCGCTGTGTAAATGAATGGAGAGAAGTGCATGACGCTGATTGGTCAGCGTCATACACTCCTCTGTACAACGCCCACTTGGTCTAAAGTAAAAATACGCCCACTTGGTCATTAAGCAACTCATTAGCATAAATCTAAAATCGCTAATGAAGTGGTGAAAATAGATCGATTTAAAAAAAAAAAAAAAAAGCACTGCTGTCACCTACATTATAGCGCTGGTCTCCTGAGGGCCTGTTCACACGGCAGCGTCTGTTACGGCTGAGATTACGGGGCTGTTTTCAGGAGAATGTGCATGTGCAGGCGTGTTTCGCTGCGTCCATTACGGACGTAATTGGAGCTGTTTTTCTATGGTGTCAATGGTAAACGGCTCCAATTACATCTCAAGAAGTGACAGGCACTTCTTTGACGCGGCCGTCTTTTTTACGCGCCACCTTTTGACAGCGGCGCGTAAAAAAAATGACCGTCAGCACAGAACATCGTAGAGCCCATTCAAATGAATGGGCAGATGTTTGCAGGCGCATTGGAGCCGTATTTGCGGACGTAATTCGGGGCTAAAACGCCCGAATTACGTCCGTAAATAGTGTGTGTGAACCCAGCCTTATGTAGGAGACAGGACACTTATAATGTGGTGATACCCTCTTTAAGGATGTAGCGTGTTCAGAGCAGAATATCTATGGAGGGGGCAATGTTTCTGATATAAAGATGGTGAGGGGTTATCTCCGCACATCAGGAGGAGTTCCCTGATAAGTATCCGCAGCTTCTGTTTGGCCCCGTAGAGTTGTGGCCGTGAGAGATGAGGCTGCGTGATCTGGGAGCCGCTGTAATCTGGGTGGGGGGAGGGGGCACCTCTATAGAACTTGTGCTCCCAGCTGATTGGGCAGTTATCGCTCGCCCCCGGTCACCAGGTGCTGGACGTTGCGCTCCTTGTTCTGGAGCAGTTGGATGTTTTTGGTGGACAGAGTTCTCTTATTGAGTCTGTAGCAGTCGTTGCCCCCCTGGAGATCTGAGCTCTGGATCTATTTCTGCCCTGGGACGTCCTTTGGTTTTTGGTGTAGATGAGATGTTGTCCCCTCTGCCCGGGAGACCATGGTGCCATCACGGGTGTTAGAGTCCAGTCCTGGAGCGTCTCGGGTGAGGGGAGGGCTTGATGGCGCTACGGTCGTGGATTCTCCTGAGGGAGTCGCGCCTCCTGTTTGCCGCGGTTTTGTCGCTGCTGCTGCTGCAGGGAGTGGAAGTTTTAGATCTCTGATGTTCCCAGGACCTGCTGCAATTTTTTAACCAGCGTATAAGTTACCCGTCACGTCTGCTGCTTTTCTCTTCAGTAGGAAGGGGTTTGGCTGTAACAATTGTGCTCCACGTGTAACATTGTGAAACGCTCGCTTCTAAACGGTCGTTACGGTAATTGCTCAGTGTGAGGGTACGCACGCGCACCACGTATTCTCTGCAGATGCACTGCGTTATTCTGCGCAGCGTGTCCGCCCTGAACACCGCAGGGAATGCCGTCCAGAAAATGGCACCACAATGTGGTGTGCATTTCCGGCGTAATTTCCGCTGCGAAGCGGCGCCAGAAAATTAAAATACCCTCTTCCAATTCTCCACATGTAGCCCGGCCTCCTGGGATGATGCTGCAGCCTGTGATTGGCTGCAGCGGTCACATGGCCTGCAACGTCATCCAGGGAGGCCGGACTGGAGAAGCAGGGAACTCTGGGTAAGTAAGTTTTTATTTTATTTTTTCTTTCAATATTTTTTATTTTTTTTTGCAGTTCATTGCTGTGATTCTGCTGCAAATATCACAACACACACACTGCTGTATCGCGGGTTTAAAGCGAATGTGTCGCTAGAAAATGTTAGGTTTTTTTTGTTTTGTTTTTTAGTTAAACTGTTAGTATATAAATGATTAAACATTGTTCTAATTTTTTTAATTTTTTCACGAATCAGGAAATATTATAAATTAGATTCTAATTTATAACATTTCCCTGTGCTGGTCACTAGAGGGAGCAATTCCCAAAATTGCAGCATTGGCATGTGGTAAAGCAACCTCATTGCTTTATGCTGCAAAATTTGAGAAGACACTCTCACCCTAGTGAGCTCTCAGAATCCCCCCCTCCTTTATCCTGGCTAGTGCCAGGAGAAAGGAGGGGATTGAACGGTCAAACCTCCTACACTGTGTGTTGCCATTTTTTGAGCTAACACACAGTGTAGTAGGTTTACATACAGTAGTAATCACACACTAAAACACGTACATACACAGACCTAACTTACCTGCTCCTGCCGCCGCCGCTCCGTCTGCTCCCTCCGCTCCAAGTGCACAAGTCCGGAAGTAGTAATCTTACTGTCCGGCCACGACTTCCGGTCCACAAGAAAATGGCGCCGGATGTCGCTCGGCAGAAGACCTTCCATTTGGACTGTGGGAGCGGCGCATGCGCCGTTCCCACACAGATGGCGTACAACATAGTGAATGGAATGGCTCCCGTTCGCATTCTCTATGGGGATGTGTGTGCCGTATTCCATGTCTGTATGTGTCGTTAATCGACACATACAGAGATGAAAAAAAAATGGCAGCTCCCATAGACAAGAAAAAGTTAGAAAATAAAAAAAGTAAAACACAAACACACAAATAAATAAAACATTTTTTAATAAAACACTAAAAGCAAATTTGTATACATTTTTTTTTCACGACACACGTCCTTTAAGCACCCCATTAAATTCCCCAGAAGGGTTGTGTATCGGCAGAATTAATTGACTTGCTGCGGTTGAAGTAGTCGCGCTGCAGGACAATCTATGTGCATTATGTGGATATTTACCGCAGTCTGTTGACCTCTCACCCACTCAGCTGCTACAGTAATACGCTGCGGTTTTTCCGCAATTAATCCGTTGCGGGAAATCCACAGTGTTTATGCCGTGTGTGTTCATACCCGGAGGGTTGATATTCCAGCGATCGCAGTGACCCTCCCCCCACCAATCACTAAAACAAAGCCGCAGAAGTTCTCGTGTGAGCGCGCGGCCGCTCAGCGTCTGTTTTCTGCTTTTTCCAGAATTCAATGTAGCGGCGCACGGACTGTATAGAAAGTCTGAGCCCGTCCTCCGATACATCGGCTTTCTGGGAAAAACCGAACAAAAACTAAGCGGCTCACGTGAGAACTTCTGCTGCTTCGTTTTAGCGATTGGTGGGGATCTCCATGCTCGGACGCCCACCAATCAAAAATTCTGACATGTCAGGAGTTTGTTGAACGTTTGTTTACCCTTTAAAGAAAATCTCCACCTCTAGCATTGGCTGCGTTACCTGTGATCGGCTTCATCACTGTTTTTCCAGTGCATTCTCTACAGCGCAGGAAGAACTCTGTTGGAAACCATCAACAGGCAGGTTGAAGTTCAGTCTTGTGTAGCTTTCTATTCTGATTATGCCTCTGAGTATACAGGATATGAATATCGACTACGGGTTTGTCCACACGTTACGGAATTTCTGGCGAAAATTTGTGCAGCAATTCCGTTGACCGTAGAAGACTTTCCGCTGCGGCAAAAATGCACCATTTCCTCTGTTTTTGACTGCAGAAAATGGTGCATGTTTTGCTGCGTTTTCACAATACTGGGAGATGGTGACATCTCTGAAAGGTGCAGCAATTCAGTCACTTTCCACAGCCAGTGACTGAATTGCTGCACTTTTGAGAGTTTCAATGACGACGCACCGCAGGTCCATTCCTGCTCAGAACATTTACTCAGCGTGCGGATCATTTGTTAAATCTCACCCACTTTGCTGCTACTGTATTCTGCTGCATATTTGCCGTCAGCCTTTCCGCTACGTGTGGACGAGCTCTACCTGTGCTGGGTTTTCATGTGTTATTGATCCGGGCAGTAATCTGATCTGCTTTTCATTGGTTTCCGTCACTGCGCAGAGTGAAAACCGAAGTAATGAAGACGTTACTATATCGAGCCAGTGACAGAGGGGCTGACCTCTTGCGGCGACGCGGCTGACCTCTTGTAGTGATGGTGCTGTTGGTTCCTTCACAGATTTTTCTTGCCACATCTGATCCGGTCACATTTCCAACATGGGGAATATGTTCGCCAACTTGTTCAAAGGCCTTTTTGGCAAGAAAGAGATGAGGATCCTCATGGTGGGGCTGGATGCTGCGGGCAAAACCACTATATTATACAAGCTGAAACTGGGAGAGATCGTGACCACTATCCCCACAATAGGTGAGTTCCCCCACACATGCACCGTTACTCCACAGGTAATGATGATCTGGCACAGACATTCATCTGCTCTTCTCTTCCAGGTTTTAATGTAGAGACCGTAGAATATAAGAACATCAGCTTCACAGTATGGGATGTGGGTGGTCAGGACAAGATCAGACCCCTCTGGCGTCATTACTTCCAGAACACACAAGGTGGGTGACTCTGCCCATGACACAACGGCGATCTCCAGTACATGCAAAGTATCTTACCAAAGCTTGCAATATAAATGTGAACTGTTTGGCATTGAGACGGGAGGTTACAAGTGGACTGCAAATAAAGTGGACTGCGTAGTTACCTTAAACCCCCCAATGCAGCAGTGAAATGCACAATGAAGTTCTCCGCCTGTGTGAGGTCCTGCACAGGGTTAACATTGATCTCTGAGGATCTGTGACTTACACTTGTTGTCCTTCTATTTAACTCTACACATCCCCTGGGCTATACCTGCAAGGTTATTTTCGATTTCCTAAACCCAGATTTAATAGCCGGATGTTGGGAGTCTTGGTCTATGTGACGTGACTCCCCGCCCAACAACGTACTGATCGGCCGTTATTACCAGGGATCTTCGAATCGAGACACCGCTGTTCTCCCGGCTGCGGGTGTCTATATGGATGGGGGGGTTTCTAAATGGTTTTTCCTTCTTTGCGTTGATTATTAGCGTGATTTGCCATTCCCAGTATTTCTACATTTGAGATGATCCATCGGGAGACGTGTGGCTGACTCCTTGGCAGAGTGTCCTTATGTTTGTCTTTCTTCTTAGGGCTGATCTTTGTGGTGGACAGTAATGACCGGGAGCGAGTGAACGAGGCTCGGGAGGAGCTGATGAGGATGTTGGCAGAGGACGAGCTGCGAGATGCCGTCTTGCTAGTCTTCGCTAACAAACAGGTAGGTGACATTCGATTCGCTGCTGTCGACTCTGGGCAGTCAGTAGAAGGACTGTATATTCGCTATGGGCTGGACCGGGGAATAAACCAATGTTCTTTACCTTCTTCCAGGACCTTCCCAACGCTATGAACGCAGCAGAAATCACAGACAAGTTAGGACTTCACTCCCTTCGCCATAGAAACTGGTACATTCAGGCCACCTGCGCCACTAGTGGAGATGGGCTCTATGAAGGACTGGACTGGCTGTCCAATCAGCTCCGGAACCAGAAATGAAACCACCAATCATAGTCATATTATTATATATTTTTTTCCCTCCCCTCTGGGTTTTTTTTTCGTCCTGGCCAATCTCTTCTTCATGACCTCCTTCTCTTCTCTCTAACGTGGCAAACTGTTCTACTTTGCGGTATTGAGTGCCGGAACCAGTACGTTATTTTCTTCAGTGTATCGCGCCATCCTGTACATGTGGCAATGAAGAGCCTGATAACAGGCGTCTTATTTATTGTAAATAGTTAATTTTTGTTTGTTTTTTTTGTTTCCAATGGGGCAGTTTGTGGTTCTCCTATGCAATATTACTCAGAATGCTCATCACCACGTGTAGTACTGGAAGGGAGGTTTATAGAATCCACGTGCGTCGCAGGCTGCGGAGTTCTCTATGAAATTGCTTATTTTTAAGAATTAAACCATTTGCCAATTTACCTCACAAGCTGACCGTGCGCGAAGTTCAACCCTTTTGCTGCTGGGGGAAGGGCTCTGACTTGTGGCTCTAGGGCCCTCTCACAGGTTGAGTTGGCCTATACTCTGACCTCATTGGCCCACACATGGGGTTAAGCTCAATGCTCTTTATTTTGTTGTTTTGCATGTGACAGGGTCCAGTAATTGAGATGCTGCTGGATCGATCTGCGTTTTGCAGCTGCTTCTGTCTGTTTGCAGGTGATGACTTAGCTAGAAGATGACAAACCACAAGAGTGTAAGGAAAGGGGGAACCTCGCCTGTTGGGGGACACTGGGGCTGCACGATTTTCTGCATTGCGCAGTTTTACCTGTTTTATCCTTCTCTGCTTCGCTAACCTTGAACTACTTGACCGTGTGCCTGTCCCGCCGGAGGCGGCTTTTCCGTGGCTTGGTGTGGTATTCAGCGCCTGGTTTATTAGCTAATCGATATATCCCTTCCGATGTCACCCGCTTCTAGTAATTCCACGAGCTGCATTCTGTTACATGTTCTGGCTACTATAATGGCTGCCTCCTGAATATTTGTCGGTTTTCTTATAGGGAGGGGACGTTGGGTTTCCCTTTAAACATTCAAGCCTACCATTTAGTTACGAAGCTTCTGTCAGAGGAGAACTAGTGGCCGCTTAATGACCTATAAAATGTGTGGACTCCAGTAGCAAGGACCACGTGGTCGGTGGAAGTGCTGAGGGCGATCACATAGAGGAATTTGCTGGTCCCATAGGCCCATTTGTGAGATATTGATGTGGGCTCATTGAGTGATACTGCTGGCATATAGTGTACACTATAACAGTGGTGCTCAGGGGACCGCTTACTGGATATCAATGCACCCAGTTTTTTAATGGGTCTGTTGTGTTTAGAAGCCGAAGCTAGTGATATAAGTGTATAGAAGGACTGCAGACGAGGTGATGGGTTGTCATTGTGGCCCCTCCACCTGTCAACAGGACGTGGGTTCTTGCTCCGCCACGCAGGTTTCCGTCAGCCCCAGTCTGGTTCGCCCCGTTAAGCCGCAGTCATTCCTCTCCTGTCTGGAGTCATTCCCCAGCTGCATGCCTCATGCTGCAAGGCTCAGATTTGCCATTTGATAATTGAATCCTAATTTTTTTATTTTTTAACTGTTCAGACACTGAAAAGCCGGAGCTGTTGGATCTCGGGCCATAAGGACTTGTCCGGTTCATCCAGTGATGTGGAATCTTTTGCTTTCAGTAAATTAATCATAATCAACTGTTTTGTAAACTTGTTTTCATTTGGACAAACGAGCACTGTAATTAAAGCTAGTAGAATAAAATTCCATCTATTTCACATTCCGGAGTATTGTTGCCTTGTGTGTGTTCATCGCAAAACATTGTCGCACCCAAGAGATGAAGCGCCGCTTTGTGAGCACCCGAAAAATGGCTTCATGGCTAACCAGGGAGCTGAGGAGGTAAATGCTGTACATGTAACATGACTTGTGTGTATAAGGGGGGACACTCACCACTATACTAACGAGGAAAATTTGTGTTCTGATATCATAACAGATCACGGTCTGAGTATGCTGCACGTGCTGTGGTAATCTGCCATACAATTCTTCACTTGTGTATATACTATGGCTGAAAACCGCATCAGAAAATCATGCGTGGTTCTTGTGCTGTTACATGGACGGGCACCTTTAAAGGAGTCACAACCCCTCCCTGACATCCGCCGTATATATACACGTCGGGAAGGGGTTCCCGCAAAGCGCGTGACAGTGCGGGCTGAGATGCGGAGGCCGCATACAGCGAACATCCTGCTGTGATGTCAGGACCGGAGCTAGTCTCCAATCTGGTCAATTAACCCCTCAGATGCTGTGCACCATAGAGAGCACCATCTGAGGTGTTTTTAGCCAATCCCTGGGGAGCCGAAGGTTGCTATAGCAACCAAAGGCCGCCGTGTCTGCCTTGTACGGAAGCTTTTGAGAACCCGCCTCAGGCAGGACATCGTAGACTTGCTCCGCTTACCATTGACCTCAATAAGGCATTTTTGGCCGTTTTTTTGTTGCATTTCCCAATGCGGTTTCCGTGTGAACTTACCCTAAAATAGTACCAAAAAAATAAAAATATGGCACAGCTTTCTCCATGCAAAAATAAAAAAAGATGGCGACAGAAAACAATTAAAAAAAGAAAATTTATTTTATTGTGCAAAAGCTGCAATACACGAAGAAAACAATATAAATTTGGTACCGCCGTAATCCTATCGACCCGCAGAATAAAGTTAACATGTAATTTATGGTGCACGGTGAATGCCGGGGAAAAACATTCCAAGATTGTTTTGTTTTTGGTAATTTCCCAAAAATTAGATTGTGATCAAAAAGTCATATCTGTCCTAATCCGGTGCCAATAACATGGACTGCAAAAATTACCCTAAGGGTATGTTCACACGAGGTCATTATGTCCGTAATTGACGGACGTATTTCGGCCGCAAGTCCCGGACCGAACACACACACATCTGCTGGAAGCGAGGGCGCCTGTATTATACCAGCGCAAAACCCCCCCCCCCCCAAACTGCTGAGGAGGAAAAAACTCAGAAGGTGCAAAGTCTTACAAAGGAGGGATAAGAACTGTTTCAGTGTGACACCGGCCTGCGCAGAACTGACCGCGTACCACACATCTATGGATAAATTATTTACCCCATTATATGCCCTGATGTACTCTGCCCAGCTTACATATGCCCTGATGTACTCTGCCCAGCTTACATATGCCCTGATGTACTCTGCCCAGCTTACGTATGCCTTGATGTACTCTGCCCAGCTTACGTATGCCCTGATGTACTCTGCCCAGCTTACATATGCCCTGATGTACTCTGCCCAGCTTACGTATGCCTTGATGTACTCTGCCCAGCTTACGTATGCCCTGATGTACTCTGCCCAGCTTACGTATGCCCTGATGTACTCCGCCCAGCTTACGTATGCCCTGATGTACTCCGCCCAGCTTACGTATGCCCTGATGTACTCCGCCCAGCTTACGTATGCCCTGATGTACTCCGCCCAGCTTACGTATGCCCTGATGTACTCCGCCCAGCTTACGTATGCCCTGATGTACTCCGCCCAGCTTACGTATGCCCTGATGTACTCCGTCCAGCTTACGTATGCCCTGATGTACTCCGCCCAGCTTACGTATGCCCTGATGTACTCCGCCCAGCTTACGTATGCCCTGATGTACTCCGCCCTGCTTACGTATGCCCTGATGTACTCCGCCCAGTTTACGTATGCCCTGATGTACTCCGCACAGCTTACATATGCCCTGATGTACTCCGCCCAGCTTACAGCTTACATATGCCCTGATGTACTCCGCACAGTTTACATATGCTCTGATGTACTACGTGTCGAGCTCACATATGCCCCCACATTAAACTGAAATACCAGTAAAAGCCCAAACAGAACAACTACCAATCTAAATCCACGCTCCAAATGGCGCTCTTTCCCTTCTAAGCCCTACAGAGTGCCCAAACAGCAGTTTACGTCCACATGTAAGGCATTGCCATACCTGGGAGAATCCACTCAACAATTTATCGGGTAAGATTCTCCAGTGGCACAAGCTGGGCACCACATATTGGGCGGTGAAATGGCATTATCAGAGGAAAGTTACCAATTTTCACTTTGCATCATCCACTCCGTATTAATTCTGAAAAACACCTGTGGTTTCTAAATACGCACTACACCCCTTGATAAATGCCTCTAGGGGTGTAGTTTCTTAAATGGGGTCACTTTTTTTTTGGTACATAGAGGGTTTTTCAAATGCGACATGGTGTCCGCAAAATCTACGCCCAAAGTCAAATACCGCTCCTTTTCTTCTGAACCCTCCCATATATCCAAACAGCATATGGGGTATTGCTGTACTCGGGAGACGTTACGTTACAAATGTTGGGGTGATTTTTCTTTATTCCTTGTGAAATGAAAAATGCTGATCTAAAACTGCATCTAACTGGGAAAAAAAATTTCACAGCGTAATTCTAATTAAAAGGGTATGCAGAGCAGAGTAAACAAATGTGTATATATATATATATATATATATAATGTGTGTGTGTATATATATATATATATATATGTGTGTGTGTGTATATATGTATGTGTGTGTGTATATATATATATATAATGTGTGTATATATGTGTGTGTGTGTGTGTGTATATATATGACCCTGAATGGCGCTGTTCAACCAATAAGTAATCCAATGAAATGATAAAAAAAGGTTTTCATATAATAATAATAATGGTAGGGCTACGTATTTCAACGCAGGACATGTGTCTTCATCACGCCAAGGGAGCTTCGCCTGATGACGCATGTCCTGGATTACTTATTGGTTGAGCAGCAACACTCAGGGTCACATGTTTGTATGTATATATATATATATATATATATATATGCATTTTTTTCCTGGTTGCAGCTTCTACACGTGGATTTGTTTACATCCTTCACCAGTGTTGTGCCTGTGCCCGCACAGCCCTACAAGGTGAGCATGTTGCTCCTTTCCTTTTTATTTATTATTCACTCTCTGGCAATCTGCGCCATGTTTTGTGTTTTTCTCTGTTCTAATTCAGCAAAAAACCTGTGCGATCAAAATTCTCACTGTACTGCTAGATAATTTCCTTGAGGGGTGTAGTTTCCAAAATGGGGTCACTTGTGGGGTGTTTCCCCTGTTTTGTCCCCTCAGGAGCTTTGCAAATGTGACATGGCCTCCACAGACCATTCCAGCGAAGTTTGAACTCCAAAAGCCAAATGGTGCTCCTACCCTTCTGTGCCCCGCCGTGTGGCCAGCCGTTTATGACCACATATGGTATGGGGTATTGCTGTACTCGGGGGAAATTACTCCTTGTGGAAATTAGAGAATTCTACGTTTTATTTGAAAAAAATAAATTTGTAATTTTACAGCCTATATCTAATAAAATATATAAAACACCTGTGGAGTTAAAATGCTCACTACAGCCCTAGATACATTTCTTGAGGGGTGTAGTTTCCAAAATGGGGTATTTTTGGGGTGTTTCCTTTGTTTTGGCACAACACCTCTTCAAATCTGACATGGTGCCTAAAATATATTCTAATAAAAAGGAAACCCCAAAATCCTCCAGGTTCTCCTTCACTACTGAGGCCGGTGTTTCGGTCCATTATCACACTAAGGCCACACGTGGGATATTTCTAAAAACTGCAGAATCGGGCAATACATTTTTAGTTGTATTTCTCTGGTAAATTGTTTAAAAATTACTTTCTGCAAAAAAAATGTAATTTGTAAATTTCACCTCTACCTTTATTTCCTGTGAAACGCCTAAATGAATACTTTGAGGGTTGCCGTTTTTAAAATGGGGTGATTTATGGGGGTTTGTAAAGTATGGGCTCCTCAAAGCCACTTCAGAACTGAACCGGCTCCTGGGAAAAAAAGTATTTTAAAATTATCTTGAAAATGTCAGAAATTGCTGCTAAAGTTATAAGCCTTGTAACATCCTAGAAAAAGAAAAGGATGCTATCACATAACATCCTGGATGTGCTGGGGGTTGTAGTCCTCTCCTCATATCTCCTCCCAGTAATGTCCTCTGATATCCTGGACATGCTGGGAGTTGTGGTCCTCCCCTCTTATACCTTCTCCTGTAATGTCCTCTGATATCCTGTAATAACATCCTGGACATTACTGGGAGTTGTAGTTCTCTCCTCTTATACCTCCTCCTGGTAATGTCCTTTGATATCCCATAATAACATCCTGAACATGCTGGGAGTTGTAGTTCTCTTCTATTATAACGCCTCTCTGTAATGTCTTCTGATATGACATCATAACATCCTGGACATGCTGGGAGTTGTAGTCCTCACCTCTTATACCTCCCAGTAATGTCCTCTGATATCCCATAATAATGTCCTGAACATGCTGGGAGTTGTAGTTCTCTCCTATTATACCTCCTCTCTATAATGTCCTCTGATATCCAATAATAACAGCCTGTGCATCCTGGGAGTTGTGGTCCTCATCTCTTATACCTCCTCCTGTAATGTCCTCTGATATGACATAATAACATCCTGGACATGCTGGGAGTTGTAGTCCTCTGATATCCCATAATAACATCCTGGACAGGGTGGTGATTCAGGTTTAATTTAAGGGGTTGAACAAAAATATCCTGTGAATCGTTCAGGAATTGCCGCCATTTTTCTACACGGCCGCCTCAATCCAGGAGCTCAAAAGTAATTGGACAAATTAACTTTACCACCAAAAAAATATAGATTTTTTTTTAATACTTTGTGTAGAATCCTGTGCAGCAATGACGGCCTGAAGTCTGGACCCCGGGACATCACCACACGCCGGTTTCCTCCTCTGTGAGGCCGTTACTGCCGCGTCTTCACTTGTCACTTGTTTGTGGCTCTTTCTGCCTTAAGTCTTGTCTTCAGCAGGTGAAATGCTGGATCGGGGTGAGATGTGGTGACTCGGCCTTTGCAGAATATTCCACTTCTTTCCTTATAAACTCCTGTGTCGCTTTCACAGGATGTTCTGGGTCATTGTCCATCTGTCCTGTGACGTGACGTCCAATCACCTGCTGCATGTGGTGGAATCTGAGCAGAAAGTAAATCCCTGAACACTTCAGAATTCATCCGGCTGCTTCTGTCTTCAGTCACATCATCAATAAACACTAGTGACCCAGTGCCAGGCAGCCATGCATGCCCATGCTATCACACTGCCCCCACCATGCCATCACACTGCCCCCACCATTCCATCACACTGCCCCCACCATGCCATCACACTGCCCCCACCATGCCATCACACTGCCCCCACCATGCCATCACACTGCCCCCACCATGCCATCTAACTGCCCCCACCATGCCATCACACTGCCCCCACATGCCACCACTCTGCCCCCACCATCCCATCACACTACCCCCACCATGCCATCACACTGCCTCCACCATGCCATCATACTGCCTCCACATGCCATCACACTGCCTCCACCATGCCATCACACTGCCCCCACCATTCCATCACACTGCCCCACCATGCCGTCACACTGCCCCACCATGCCATCACACTGCCCCCACCATGCCATCACACTGCCCCCACCATGCCATCACACTGCCCCACCATGCCGTCACACTGCCCCACCATGCCATCACACTGCCCCCACCATGCCATCACACTGCCCCCACCATGCCATCACACTGCCCCCACCATGCCATCACACTGCCCCCACCATGCCATCACACTGCCCTCACCATGCCATCACACTGCCCTCACCATGCCATCACACTGCCCCCACCATGCCATCACACTGCCTCCACCATGCCATCACACTGCCCCCACCATGCCATCACACTGCCCCCACCATGCCATCACACTGCCCCCACCATGCCATCACACTGCCCCACCATGCCGTCACACTGCCCCACCATGCCATCACACTGCCCCCACCATGCCATCACACTGCCCCCACCATGCCATCACACTGCCCCCACCATGCCATCACACTGCCCCCACCATGCCATCACACTGCCCTCACCATGCCATCACACTGCCCTCACCATGCCATCACACTGCCCCCACCATGCCATCACACTGCCTCCACCATGCCATCACACTGCCCCCACATACCATCACACTGCGCCACCATGCCATCACACTGCCTCCACCATGCCATCTCACTGCCCCCACCATGCGATCACACTGCCCCCACATGCTACCACACTGCCCCCACCATGCCACCACACTGCCCCCACCATGCCATCACTTCCCTCACCATGCCATCACACTACCCCCACCATGCCATCACACTGCCCCCACCATGCCATCACTGCCCCCACCATGCCATCACACTGCCTCCACCATGCCATCACACTGCCCCCACCATGCCATCACACTGCCCCCACCATGCCATCACACTGCCCCACCATGCCGTCACACTGCCCCACCATGCCGTCACACTGCCCCACCATGCCGTCACACTGCCCCACCATGCCATCACACTGCCTCCACCATGCCATCACACTGCCCCCACCATGCCATCACACTGCCTCCACCATGCCATCACACTGCCCCCACCATGCCATCACACTGCCCCCACCATGCCATCACACTGCCCCCACTATGCCATCACACTGCCTCCACCATGCCATCTAACTGCCCCCACCATGCGACCACACTGCCCCCACCATGCCATCACACTGCCCCCACCATGCCATCACACTGCCCCCACCATGCCATCACACTGCCTCCACCATGCCACCACACTGCCCGACCATGCCATCACACTGCCTCTACCATGCGATCACACTGCCTCCACCATGCCATCACACTGCCCTCACCATGCCATCACACTGCCCCCACCATGCAATCACACTGCCCCCAACATGCCACCACTGCCCCCACCATGTTGTACAGAGGATGTGGTGTGCTTTGGATCATGAGTCGTTCCGAGCCTTCTCCATACTTTCTCCTCCCATCATTCTTGTCCAGGTTGATCTTAGTTTCGCTTCTTTACATGTTGTTTGGTAAAGTCTAATCCGGCCTTTCTATTTTTGAGGCTGATTAATGGTTTGCACCTTTTGGTGAATCCTCTGTATTTGCTCTCATGAAGTCTTCTCTTTATGGTAGACTTAGATACTGATCCACCTACTTCCAGGAGAGACTTCAGTAAATGTTGTGAAGGGGTTTTTCTTCACCATGGACAGGATTCTGCGATCATCCACCCTGTTGTCTTCCGTGGACGTCCAGGCGTTTTGGAGGTCGCAAGATCACCAGTGCGTTCTTTTTTTTCGAGAATGCACTAAACTGTTGATTTGGCCACTCCTAACATTTGTTCTATCTCTCTGATGGATTTCTTCATTTTTTTTGATGGTCGGTTTCACTTGCGTTGAGAGCTCCTCTGACCTCATGTTGTGGGTTCACAGCAACAGCTTCCAAATGTAAATGCCGCACCTGGAATCAACTCCAGACCTTTTACTCACTTAATTGATGATGGATTAACGAGGGAATAGCCCATTAAATAGCTTGTGAGATAATTGTGCTTTGATAAAGGCAGCTACATATTAAAGAGCTGTAATTCCTAAACCCTCAAATTGGGATGTGAAGACCCTCAAATTAAAGCTGAGAGTCTGGATATACAATATGTTCTGGTAAACAGCTAAAATGCCAAAACTTGTGTCACTGTCCAAATAATTCTGGACCTAACTGTACCTAGAAAAATTGTAAAAAAAAAAAGCTAATAAATCATGCTGCAATTTTGAAGAAAAAGAACAATTTGCCCCTTCTCAGAAAACGAAGCCCTTTCTCTTTCTGTAAAACATTCTGCTGCTCATAGAGCCCGACCCCACAGCTCTGTCACTAATCACAAGCCGGATCCTACATCTGAGACCCTGACCCTGAACTGATAAAAAAAAAAGTGGCAAATGTGAAATCTGTATTGGACAAGTGGATAAAGGTTTTTTCCGTCTTTAAAACTTGTGTGCAGATTTTTTAACTGCAGTAAGATTAGTCACGTACAGAAGTAGCCATCTTTATCTTGACTCTTAGCGCATTAAATACACCGCGGCAACAGTCATCTGGGCTTCTGGGGGATCATGTGAGCGGGCGTGTTCCGTGATCTCTCTCGTCTCTCCCCTCCTCATCTGTTCATGGTGTTTGCTGCAGGTAAGCGGTGAGGTTCGGCAGGCTTGTTGTGGGACTCTGGTGGCTGTTTGATGGGGTTGGAGGAGTATGCTGGAAGTCTATGCCACGTGGGACACTACTGAGATCTACCGGCTTCATAATTAACTGCAGGGTTTGCTTAAGATTCCTCTGTGTTTCTTATGCTAATCTCATTGTACTTCATTCACCCATCAGCCATTGCTTCACCGCTGCTGAACTCCTCCAGCACTGTACAAATGCTCCATTGCTGCAGAGTGTCTTCAGTGCTGCTGGTTTTCTTCATTTGCTGCTGAGCTCCTCCATTGCACCAGTTCCTCTATTGCTGCAGAGTTTCTCCGTTGTTGATGAGTCCCTTCATTATGGTAGAGTTTCTCCACTGCTGCAGAGCTCCTCCATTGCTGCTGAGCTCCTCCATTGCTGCTGAGCTCCTCCATTGCTGCAGAGCTCCTCCATTGCTCCAGAGCTCCTCCATTGCTGCAGAGCTCCTCCATTGCTGCAGAGTTCCTCTGGTATCTGGACCACCAGTATCTGCACCACCGGTATCTGCACCACCGGTATCTGGACCACCGGTATCTGCACAACCGGTATCTGCACAACCGGTATCTGCACCACCGGTATCTGGACCACCGGTATCTGGACCACCGGTATCTGCACCACCGGTATCTGCACCACCGGTATCTGGACCACCGGTATCTGCACCACCGGTATCTGCACCACCGGTATCTGCACCCCCGGTATCTGCACCCCCGGTATCTGCACCACCGGTATCTGCACCACCAGTATCTGGACCACCAGTATCTGCACCACCAGTTAGGATGGAGCTTCTCAGCATTACACACAGTAAAAGTTGCTGTAAGAACTTGGTTTCTATGGATTGTTGATGTGTCAACTTGCTGCTTTTGTAGGTTCTGTCCTAGAAGTGGGGGCGAGATTGAACATTCTCAGTGTCCAGAAATGATCAAAGCACAAGATTATGATCATCTGGTTAAAGATTCCCTCAGGTCAGTGGTATCCTGGACTACCGGAGATGATCGGATGCCGGTACGCCCGCAATGATAGACAAGCTACACAGAATTATCTTCATACTGGAGACGTCTCAGTAACCCGATTCTCCTGCCTATTAATGTATTAAAAAACATACTTTACCCGGCAGGTCATAGACAGATCACACGACAGCTCGTCCACACTGAGACACATTCATGCTGCCAACTGTCTGACTTATGTCCGCCATATGCATTAAAATGGCCTCCAGGCCATAAAATAGTGGCTGTGTTTGGAGGTGCACCTGGCAGGCTTCATTCACAAGCAATTAGACTGAGACCACCAGTTAATTCAGGCTCTGATGTGTGGAAACATCACTCTATGGTAACAGGAGACAGGTTCTTGACTTGGGATGAGTCATCTCCTCAGGGCCACATCCACTTCACATGCGTTTCCACGGCCCTTGGCTGCTTCGCCATTCTAGGGAGATGATGCCTGTGGCGCATTGTTCTGGGAGAAGACCAACGGCCGCATCTGTCAGATCCCTCATAACAAGCCTCATTTTTCATTAGACAGATCGTCAGAATTCCCTGTGTCACAATTTAGAGTGAAAAATAAATAGTTTAGCCTAAAAGCAGGTCCGGTTCTGCCCATTGTCCTCGATCTATGGGTGGCCCCTGCCTGAGGGATCATCCTGTCCATTAAACCGATTCTGTAGCTCTTTACAGTCAGGGAAGAAGTAAACTTACAAAAATGGAACAGAAGACCCCGGGCATCTCCAGACGTGAAGAGCAGGGGCTGGTGACCAGTATCTGTGCCAAAGTGAGAAGAGGAACCTGAAAAGAAGGGAGAACTGGGTCAATAGATGCTGGAAAACCAGAAGGGTGCAGACCACAAGAATTGGTACAACTGCACCACAATTAGGACGAAGTTTCCCAGACCTTATAATAACATCATAGACCCCATAGTGTCATGTCTGTGGCTGCGGGCCATCAGGTTCACTCTCCTCCTCAGGAGACGCCAGCGCTCCCTTCCACTCAGCTCGGCCGGGTCCTGTAGGGTGCGCGCGCACGCTCGTGCCCGCTGTTAATGGGGCAGCGCGCGCACCGGACTTTGATATGTAATCAGCCCATGAGTGCCCTGGACTATAAGAGGGGCCCAGCCCCTTGCTTCGATTCCTAAGCGTTGTTTGTCGTATCCTAGTTTGTCTAAGCAAATGGTCTCTGAGTGTTTTCCAATTCCCAGTGTTTCCCGTTCCTGTATCCTCTATCCTGTATCCCGTGCTATCTTGGTCTAGTCCCGTGCTGAGCTGTATTCCACGCCTGTCCTGCTTCTCCACGCCTGTCCTGCTTCTCCACGCCTGACGTCTACCCTCTGCCTAGTCCCAGTCGAGCCTGCCTTGCTACTGTCCGTGCTGCCACAGGTACCCTATAAGAACTATATTCTGTGACCTGCGCCCTGTTGGCCAGCTGCCGGGTCCACAAACCCAACGTGACACATAGATTATAGGACCAGCCGTAGTGTCCATGTAATATCATAGAGCCATAGATTATAGGACCAGACATGATTAGCCGTAGTGTCCATATAATGATATCAGATTCCATCCCGTAGTGTTGGCTGTGCACCGTGAAGCATGGAATATCTCCTACATGTTCATAACTCCTGATTGTCACTCTTTCGGAGGGTCAGACGGTACCATGGTGGTGGCCATATTGTGGCGAGGTAATAGTTGCTATAAATCCCCCTCATTCTATGTCCAGTTATTACAGGTTTGATGTCGTTTCTCAGAACGTGTTGTAACTCGTGAGTGCGTCTGATCACACAAGGAGCGATGCTGCCCCCTACAGGCCAAGTGTAGAACTTCACACAGTGACTGATTAGTAGTTGCTCATGTACTGGGGGAACGAAAATGACTCCTGAGCATTTCATGGTGGGGAATCCAGGGGCCCCACAGTGCTGGTGTATATTGCAGGGTTTATATAAATCAGACTGTGTCCATGTCATTACTGTACAGGTGACACACCACAAACCATTCATGTGACGGAAAAAGCGCAGAGTTGTGCAAACTACAAACAAATAATGCAACATCAAGATAAGCTGGTCTGTGAAAGAGATCTCAAGAACAACCATGTCTGCTGTACCTATGTCTGCTGTACCTATGTCTGCTGTACCTATGGCCATGTCTGCTGTACCTATGGCCATGTCTGCTGTACCTATGGCTATGTCTCCTGTACCTATGGCTATGTCTGCTGTACCTATGGCCATGTCTGCTGTACCTATATCTATAGCTGCTGTACCTATGACCATGTCTGCTGTACTTATGGCTGTGTCTGCTGTACCTATGGCTATGTCTACTGTGCCTATGGCTATGTCTGCTGTGCCTATGGATATGTCTGCTGTACCTATGGCTATGTCTGCTGTACCCATGGCCAAGTCTGCTGTACCTATAGCTAAGTCTGCTGTACCTATGGTTATGTCTGCTGTACCTATATCTATAGCTGCTGTACCTATGGCCATGTCTGCTGTACCTATGGCTATGTCTTCTGTACCTATGGCCATGTCTGCTGTACCTATGGCTTTGTCTGCTGTACCTATGGCTATGCCTGCTGTACCTATGGCCATGTCTGCTGTACCTATGGCCATGTCTGCTGTACCTATGGCCATGTCTGCTGTACCTATGGCCATGTCTGCTGTATCTATGGCCATGTCTGCTGTACCTATGGCTAAGTCTGCTGTACCTATGGCTGTGTCTGCTGTACCTATGGCCATGTCTGCTGTACCTGTGGCTATGCCTCCTGTACCTATGGCTATGTCTACTGTACCTATGGCCATGTCTGCTGTACCGATATCTATAGCTGCTGTACCTATGGCCATGTCTGCTGTACCTATGGCACTGTCTGCTGTACCTATGGCCAAGTCTGCTGTACCTATGGCTATGTCTCCTGTACCTATGGCTAAGTCTGCTGTACCTATGGCTAAGTCTGCTGTACCTATATCTATAGCTGCTGTACCTATGGCCATATATGCTGTACCTATATCTATAGCTGCTGTACCTATGGCCATGTCTGCTGTACCTATGGCTATGCCTCCTGTACCTATGGCTATGTCTGCTGTACCTATGGCTGTGTCTGCTGTACCTATGGTTATGTCTGCTGTACCTATGGCTAAGTCTGCTGTACCTATGGCTAAGTCTGCTGTACCTATGGCTGTGTCTGCTGTACCTATGGTTATGTCTGCTGTACCTATGGCCGTGTCTGCTGTACCTATATCTATAGCTGCTGTACCTATGGCCATGTCTGCTGTACCTATGGCTATGCCTCCTGTACCTATGGCTATGTCTGCTGTACCTACGGCCATGTCTGCTGTACCTATATCTATAGCTGCTGTACCTATGGCTATGTCTGCTGTACCTATGGCAATGTCTGCTGTACCTATGGCCAAGTCTGCTTTACCTATGGCTATGTCTGCTGTACCTATGGCTAAGTCTGCTGTACCTATGGCCATGTCTGCTGTACCTATATCTATAGCTGCTGTACCTATGACCATGTCTGCTGTACCTATATCTATAGCTGCTGTACCTATGGCCATGTCTGCTGTACCTATGGCCAAGTCTGCTGTACCTATGGCTAAGTATGCTGTACCTATGGTTATGTCTGCTGTACCTATATCTATAGCTGCTGTACCTATGGCCATGTCTGCTGTACCTATGGCTATGTCTTCTGTACCTATGGCCATGTCTGCTGTACCTATGGCCATGTCTGCTGTACCTATGGCCATGTCTGCTGTACCTATGGCCATGTCTGCTGTACCTATGGCTAAGTCTGCTGTACCTATGGCTGTGTCTGCTGTACCTATGGTTATGTCTGCTGTACCTATGGCCATGTCTGCTGTACCTATATCTATAGCTGCTGTACCTATGGCCATGTCTGCTGTACCTATGGCTATGTCTCCTGTACCTATGGCTATGTCTGCTGTACCTATGGCCATGTCTGCTGTACCTATATCTATAGCTGCTGTACTTATGGCCATGTCTGCTGTACCTATGGCCAAGTCTGCTGTACCTGTGGCTATGTCTCCTGTACCTATGGCTAAGTCTGCTGTACCTATGGCTAAGTCTGCTGTACCTATATCTATAGCTGCTGTACCTATGGCCATGTCTGCTGTACCTATGGCCATGTCTGCTGTACCTATGGCCATGTCTGCTGTACCTATGGCCATGTCTGCTGTACCTATGACCATGTCTGCTGTACCTATGGCCATGTCTGCTGTACCTATGGCCATGTCTGCTGTACCTATATCTATAGCTGCTGTACTTATGGCCATGTCTGCTGTACCTATGGCCATGTCTGCTGTATTTATGACTATGTCTGCTGTACCTATGTCTATAGCTGCTGTACCTATGGCCATGTCTGCTGTACCTATGGTTATGTCTGCTGTACCTATGGCCATGTCTGCTGTACCTATGGCCATGTCTGCTGTACCTATGGCCATGTCTGCTGTACCTATGGCCATGTCTGCTGTACCTATGGCCATGTCTGCTGTACCTATGGCCATGTCTGCTGTAACTATGGCTAAGTCTGCTGTACCTATGGCTGTGTCTGCTGTACCTATGGTTATGTCTGCTGTACCTATGGCCATGTCTGCTGTACCTATATCTATAGCTGCTGTACCTATGGCCATGTCTGCTGTACCTATGGCTATGCCTCCTGTACCTATGGCTATGTCTGCTGTACCTATGGCCATGTCTGCTGTACCTATATCTATAGCTGCTGTACCTATGGCCATGTCTGCTGTACCTATGGCCAAGTCTGCTGTACCTATGGCTATGTCTCCTGTACCTATGGCTAAGTCTGCTGTACCTATGGCTAAGTCTGCTGTACCTATGGCTAAGTCTGCTGTACCTATATCTATAGCTGCTGTACCTATGGCCATGTCTGCTGTACCTATGGCCATGTCTGCTATACCTATGACCATGTCTGCTGTACCTATGGCCATGTCTGCTGTACCTATGGCCATGTCTGCTGTACCTATATCTATAGCTGCTGTACTTATGGCCATGTCTGCTGTACCTATGGCCATGTCTGCTGTACCTATGGCTATGTCTGCTGTACCTATATCTATAGCTGCTGTACCGATGGCCATGTCTGCTGTACCTATGGCTATGTGTGCTGTACCTATGGCCATGTCTGCTGTACCTATGGCCATGTCTGCTGTACCTATGGCCATGTCTGCTGTACCTATGACCATGTCTGCTGTACCTATGGCCATGTCTGCTGTACCTATGGCCATGTCTGCTGTACCTATATCTATAGCTGCTGTACTTATGGCCATGTCTGCTGTACCTATGGCCATGTCTGCTGTACCTATGGCTATGTCTGCTGTACCTATATCTATAGCTGCTGTACCTATGGCCATGTCTGCTGTACCTATGGCCAAGTCTGCTGTACCTATGGCCATGTCTGCTGTACCTATGGCCATGTCTGCTGTACCTATGGCCATGTCTGCTGTACCTATGGTTATGTCTGCTGTACCTATGGCCATGTCTGCGGTACCTATGGCCATGTCTGCTGTACCTATGGCCATGTCTGCTGTACCTATGGCCATGTCTGCTGTACCTATGGCTAAGTCTGCTGTACCTATGGCTGTGTCTGCTGTACCTATGGTTATGTCTGCTGTACCTATGGCCATGTCTGCTGTACCTATATCTATAGCTGCTGTACCTATGGCCATGTCTGCTGTACCTATGGCTATGCCTCCTGTACCTATGGCTATGTCTGCTGTACCTATGGCCATGTCTGCTGTACCTATATCTATAGCTGCTGTACCTATGGCCATGTCTGCTGTACCCATGGCCAAGTCTGCTGTACCTATGGCTATGTCTCCTGTACCTATGGCTAAGTCTGCTGTACCTATGGCTAAGTCTGCTGTACCTATGGCTAAGTCTGCTGTACCTATATCTATAGCTGCTGTACCTATGGCCATGTCTGCTGTACCTATGGCCATGTCTGCTGTACCTATGACCGTGTCTGCTGTACCTATGGCCATGTCTGCTGTACCTATGGCCATGTCTGCTGTACCTATATCTATAGCTGCTGTACTTATGGCCATGTCTGCTGTACCTATGGCCATGTCTGCTGTACCTATGGCTATGTCTGCTGTACCTATATCTATAGCTGTTGTACCGATGGCCATGTCTGCTGTACCTATGGCTATGTGTGCTGTACCTATGGCCATGTCTGCTGTACCTATGGCCATGTCTGCTGTACCTATGGCCATGTCTGCTGTACCTATGACCATGTCTGCTGTACCTATGGCCATGTCTGCTGTACCTATATCTATAGCTGCTGTACTTATGGCCATGTCTGCTGTACCTATGGCTATGTCTGCTGTACCTATGGCTATGTCTGCTGTACCTATATCTATAGCTGCTGTACCTATGGCCATGTCTGCTGTACCTATGGCTATGTGTGCTGTACCTATGGTCATGTCTTCTTTACCCATGGCTTTTATACCTATGACTTCATCTGGGTACAAGGCCCCCTCGCTGTATCGCTGTGCTACCGCCTTCATCAGGTGGCATTTTTGTGTATGTTATGTTGGTTGGGATAAACGGGGTGCATTTTATGCTGTTACATTGTTTTTTCTCCATGTATGGCGTGTCCTTTAACCCCACCAACCAGGGCTATGGACTTGTGTGATGCTTATGTTTGTGTTTTTTTTAAAGGGACACTCCGGCCAAAACTAAACTTTCCCATGTGGGGGCGTGGATTGACGGCGAGACCAGAAGGTCGCATGTTTTGACGGCTCCGTGCCACCGGATAACATCTGGAGCCACCAATCCTCATCCACTGCTGAAACTCAGCCCTAGTGCTGCTCCTACTGTCCCCCGCTGTCTCCGACGCAGTTTGGCCTGACTGCTGGGCGTTTTGGCCACTTTTAGCTTTGCGGCCTACTAATAGGCCTGAAGACGCAGTCTAAATTTGTGACGGCCGCCGTATCCCTTTTCATAAAATCACTAATATACCCCCTAAAAATCACTGGAGATTGAACCCATTGTAGCTGAAAATTCTCCCCCCATCTGATTATTTGCAGACTAAGTAGCATCAGTTTTCTTGACAATGATGGCAGAGCTTCTCCTTTAGTTGTGTGGGACTCCTTCAAGGAATATGCGCGTGGGGCACTTTCTGTGGCGATCAATGATTTGAAGAGAGGTTTGGCGCATAACGAACTCCAACTGACCAATGATGCTCTGGCAGCTGAACCTCCAATATATTAATGATCCGACTGGGGATCATAAATCGGAATAGTTTGTACCCCACCTCTTTAAATAATAAGGCTCAGAAAAAAAGCCGTCTTTTCTAAACAATCATATTACGAACACGGTGAAAAATGTGGTA
Organism: Rhinoderma darwinii; assembly: GCF_050947455.1. Taxonomy (NCBI): domain Eukaryota; kingdom Metazoa; phylum Chordata; class Amphibia; order Anura; family Rhinodermatidae; genus Rhinoderma; species Rhinoderma darwinii. Next base: position 50,239 of record NW_027464151.1, read on the forward strand.
AACTTTTAGCCTGTATAGCTAAGGGTGATAGGGAACCCCCTGTGATGTCACTGCTCGAGGTTTCAGCTGGTGCCCAGTCCTCTGACCCACAGGTTATATACCTCACACACCTCTGCCTCCTCCGCAGAAATCGCTGATTATTTAGAGCAGGTGACCCTTCCCTCACTGTCGTCTGTCCACAGGGATTATTTTGATGGCCTCATTACTGTGCAGGAGATTCCGGAGTCCATGGCCTCCCTCCAGACATTTAAATCACCCGGTAGTGACGTCCTGCCTATTGAATTTTCCAGGGCCCATGATGACTTTGTAGCTGCCCGTCTCCTGGTTGTTTACCAGACTCCATTGGACTCTGGAGAACTGCCCCGTTCAACAAGGGAGGCAACAATAGTTGTATTACCTAAGCTAGGTAAGAACCCACTATAATGTGATTCCTGTCGCCCCATCTCACTCCTCCAGACAGAAAAAAATAATGGAGACCAGACGCTTTATGCCTGGCAAAGCCACAGCCATTAATCTGCGCTGACTGTTCACTAATTTGCAGTCCATGACGAAGGATAATAGAGTGCGGTCTTGTCTTACCTCCCGCTACTGCACCAATTCACCCGCTGCGTCCCCCACTTACCATACCGCTAACTAGCCCAATAAGACACAGAGACTTTTCCTTGGAACCAATTTGGTCACAGCAGCCATTTTATTAACAAAACTAAAACAATTGCACACATCAATACACAGGAAATAAATTACCACAATTTACATACTGTAACATTGGGGAGGGAGGTCCTTGAAGCTCAGGAAGGAGGATCTGGCGCCAATCTGCCCATACAATTGTACTTTTACCCCCAGCTGTCCAAAACACAGACTCAGGGGCATCGTGACCAACCGTCACATGTACCTACTCCTCGGGACACCACCCAGCAGGAGCCCAAATCCACCAGATCCCCCAGAACATAATTTTGGGAAGGACCATCCCTACTATTAGTCCCTCCCCCACCAAATTTGACCAACTCCAAGGACGCCCAAAATGGGAGGGCAGGCGGGACAACCTGCTCCTGGTTACTTCCAGGTTAGACTGGCGCTCAGTACGGAGCGCCGTCTAATCCACCCTCATGTCCCTCGGCTCCTCCCCTTCCTCTTCCCATCGTCATGGAGCCTCCCCCTACTTGCGGTTGTGTACGGCCGTTCTCTCCTAAGGATGTTGGCGCTCGTGTCGTGGTTTCCCTGGATGCCGCTAAGGCCTTTGACTCAATAGAATGAGATTTCATTTTTTTTAATC
>NW_027464151.1:51711-86711 GCF_050947455.1 Rhinoderma darwinii
CGAGGCGCAGGCACGTTCATGGCGAATACGGAGCCAGGCGTGATCACGTCTTATACACTGTCTGTCCCTGTCAATCAAAGAAGGACGGGGGACTAGAAGGACGGGGGACTAGAAGCAATGGTGATGCCCTTGTTGCTCCAAAAAGCTAATTTGCATCTGAATAATCAATGCACCGGAGGCGGCCATCGGAAAAATGAAATCCACGTTCTATTCAGGCGACACGATGTTACTGCGCTGCTGCTTTCATAGAGCATTTATTCGAGGTGATGTCTCCAGAAATCGAAGAAACTTAATATAGAAAGTTGCAAAGCTTTTCTGACTACGAGGATTATGTTTTAATTACAGAAGACTGGACACCGGCCCTTTAAGAGTCCACCTAGGCGGACAGAAGAGGCTCCACATGGTAAACACAGCGCTCTAGCGATTATAGACTGTGCTCACAGCAGCGCCACCTGCAGGAGAAACCAAGTACAAATAGTGCAGCTCAGATTATACTGCCTGCTCGTGAGAGGTGGAGCTTATACCTACAGGTAGTCACAGCCCCGCCCCTCTTCACATCATCTGACATATACATCAGGAATAAACTCTGACCATAAGAATAGTTCTTGCAGCGTCTGACGGTTTCAGAAAGTGCAGCCGGATCTCTGCACAGGAGTCTAAGGACACGGAGGGGAACACGGCCGGACAGTAAAGGCGAATTCTGGTGACAGGCAGCGCCAATATAGTGCGGGTGCTTTATAGTTTGTTACGGCCACCGATTTTGGTATCGGCATGTTTTCATAGACTGAAGATCACGAGGGTGCACTTACTTATCTCTATATCATCTATGGCCGCCTGCAGCCTCTTCTGTAAACTTTCCTCGGACTCCGTGTTGCGGTCGCGAAGCCTCTTCTCCTGTGATTACAGCAAAGAAGCTCAGGATCAGTGCAGGATAAGTAATGTATGTACACAGTGACTCCACCAGCAGAATAGCGAGTGCAGCTCTGGAGTATAATACAGGATGTAACTCAGGAGCAGTACAGGATAAGTAATGTAATGTATGTACACAGTGACTCCACCAGCAGAATAGTGAGTGCAGCTCTGGAGTATAATACAGGATGTAACTCAGGATCAGTACAGGATAAGTAATGTATGTACACAGTGACTCCACCAGCAGAATAGTGAGTGCAGCTCTGGAGTATAATACAGGATATAACTCAGGATTAGTACAGGATAAGTAATGTAATGTATGTACACAGTGACTCCACCAGCAGAATAGTGAGTGCAGCTCTGGAGTATAATACAGGATGTAACTCAGGATCAGTACAGGATAAGTAATGTAATGTATGTACACAGTGACTCCACCAGCAGAATAGTGAGTGCAGCTCTGGAGTATAATACAGGATGTAACTCAGGATCAGTACAGGATAAGTAATGTATGTACACAGTGACTCCACCAGCAGAATAGTGAGTGCAGCTCTGGAGTATAATACAGGATGTAACTCAGGATCAGTACAGGATAAGTAATGTAATGTATGTACACAGTGACTCCACCAGCAGAATAGTGAGTGCAGCTCTGGAGTATAATACAGGATGTAACTCAGGATCAGTACAGGATAGGTAATGTAATGTATGTACACAGTGACTCCACCAGCAGAATAGTGAGTGCAGCTCTGGAGTATAATACAGGATGTAACTCAGGATCAGTACAGGATAGGTAATGTAATGTATGTACACAGTGACTCCACCAGCAGAATAGTGAGTGCAGCTCTGGAGTATAATACAGGATGTAACTCAGGATCAGTACAGGATAAGTAATGTATGTACACAGTGACTCCACCAGCAGAATAGTGAGTGCAGCTCTGGAGTATAATACAGGATGTAACACAATTGCTCTCTCTACATTGCCCTCACTTACCAAGATCTGGACAGACGGAGGCTGAATGGAGATGTAGAGGGGGTTCAGGTCGGTCTTCTTTATGCTCTTGACTCCCTGCATATCGATGTCCAGGATGCAGATCTGGTTCCTTGCCTGCACCGCTTGCACTGCTGCTTTACTGGAGGGGGGAGGGGGAGACAACACACACACGGACAGACTGATTGCGGAGCAACAAAGTATGAAATGCCACCTCCCTGTTCCGAATAATTCATGTTTTATTGTTATTACATAAACAGCTTTACATGATCTGCTGCAATACTTTGTGCTGCTGTGGCAGCCTGATTTTTGACAGTCTGACACTCATGACCTCGCTGTAAAGCGGTTAATTAACGACAGGACGTCTTGGCTTAGTCACGTGACCTGCACCGTATGTCCTCTGCTATAATCGGATTACTTGGATGAGATTAGTCTAATTGTAGGCGTCCTGATCCGCGCTCACGTGCTGTGGAGCTTCTCTCAGGAAGTATCGGCTTGACCCTTAAATAAAGAGCGACCAGTCCCCTAAATCCAATAAGAGTAAACTGGGGGGGGGGGGGGCTTCACATATAAATCAGGTCAATTATACAACCCGCGATACAAGCACTGCTGTAACCATAGTGGGGGAGGGGCGCACAACGTCCCTCTCTAGGGACATACACATATAGGTCTCGCCCGGCAGCTCATACCTGGTCCCGTACATGTTCCCGGAAAACACTGCGTTCTCTATGAACTCCCCGTTGGCAATGCCTCGTTGCATCTCTTCCCGGGCACAAAGTGGTAATCTACGAGAAGAGGGGATTGGATTAAACAGGGCGGCAAAATGTCACGGATGAAAAAAATAGTCTTGTGTTTTTCATCTGTGACAGGTGTCCGTACTGCAGCTCTAATACAGCATGAAATTATCAATAGATAAAAAAAAGCGAGAGCCTAGAATATCAGATTGGAAGGGGGGGGGGGGGGGGTTTTACCTTTCCCGTTGGTTTCTCCGGATCTGGGGCTCCTCGTTGTGTCTATAAATGCGGAGATATAAAACTGAGGTGTTTGTCGCAGTTTTCATCTCTCACCGTCAGTCCCCATAATGGCGGCCGGGTACTTACGGGACACGGGAGAACCCGAACACGCCCTCGTACTCCTTCAGTAGTCTCTTCAGGAACGTGCTCTTCCCTGCGCCGGAGGGTCCGCTCAGCACCACGGGACGGGGTCCTGCCATCACTGCCGGGATAGAATAACCTACAATCAGTTCTGCGCAGACGATGAGCCGCCGTCATCACGAGACCGGAACGTGGAGAAAAGACGCAGCGCCCAATAGTGGACGACAATCATAGCCGACCGCAACAACGAAGCCGAGAGACGTCACGGCTCAACATTCACAAGAGGATTTCCTGCAGGAACGTCGCGCCAAATGGGATGCGGAACTAAAGAACAGATCCCGGGTCTATTATACAGAGAGGAGGAGGAGGAGGAGGAGAGATCCCGGGTCTATTATACAGAGAGGAGGAGGAGGGGGGAGAGATCCCGGGTCTATTATACAGAGAGGAGGGAGGGGGGAGAGATCCCGGGTCTATTATACAGAGAGGAGGAGGAGGAGGAGGAGGAGGAGAGATCCCGGGTCTATTATACAGAGAGGAGGAGGAGGGGGAGAGATCCCGGGTCTATTATACAGAGAGGAGGAGGAGGAGGAGAGATCCCGGGTCTATTATACAGAGAGGAGGAGGAGGGGGAGAGATCCCGGGTCTATTATACAGAGAGGAGGAGGAGGAGGAGAGATCCCGGGTCTATTATACAGAGAGGAGGAGGAGGAGGAGGGAGGAGAGATCCCGGGTCTATTATACAGAGAGGAGGAGGAGGGGGGAGAGATCCCAGGTCTATTATACAGAGAGGAGGAGGAGGAGAGATCCCGGGTCTATTATACAGAGAGGAGGAGGAGGGGGAGAGATCCCAGGTCTATTATACAGAGAGGAGGAGGAGGAGAGATCCCGGGTCTATTATACAGAGAGGAGGAGGAGGGGGAGAGATCCAGGTCTATTATACAGAGAGGAGGAGAGGGGAGAGATCCCGGTCTATTATACAGAGAGGAGGAGGAGGGGGGAGGAGATCCCGGGTCTATTATACAGAGAGGAGGAGGAGGAGGAGGAGAGATCCCGGGTCTATTATACAGAGAGGAGGAGGAGGAGGAGAGATCCCGGGTCTATTATACAGAGAGGAAGGAGGGGGGAGAGATCCCGGGTCTATTATACAGAGAGGAGAGGAGGAGGAAGGGGAGAGATCCCGGGTCTATTATACAGAGAGGAGGAGGGGGGGGGGAGAGATCCCGGGTCTATTATACAGAGAGGAGGAGGAGGGGGAGGGGGAGAGATCCCGGGTCTATTATACAGAGAGGAGGAGGAAGGGGAGAGATCCCGGGTCTATTATACAGAGAGGAGGAGGAGGGGGAGGGGGAGAGATCCCGGGTCTATTATACAGAGAGGAGGAGGGGGGAGAGATCCCGGGTCTATTATACAGAGAGGAGGAGGAAGGGGGAGAGATCCCGGGTCTATTATACAGAGAGGAAGGGGAGAGATCCCGGGTCTATTATACAGAGAGGAGGAGGAGGAGGAGGAGGAGGAGGAGAGAGATCCCGGGTCTATTATACAGAGAGGAGGAGGAAGGGGAGAGATCCCGGGTCTATTATACAGAGAGGAGGAGGAAGGGGGAGAGATCCCGGGTCTATTATACAGAGAGGAGGAGGAGGAGGAGGAGGGAGAGATCCCGGGTCTATTATACAGAGAGGAGGAGGAAGGGGGAGAGATCCCGGGTCTATTATACAGAGAGGAGGAGGGAGGAGAGATCCCGGGTCTATTATACAGAGAGGAGGAGGGGGGGGAGGGGGAGAGATCCCGGGTCTATTATACAGAGAGGAGGAGGAGGGGGAGGGGGAGAGATCCCGGGTCTATTATACAGAGAGGAGGAGGAAGGGGAGAGATCCCGGGTCTATTATACAGAGAGGAGGAGGAGGGGGAGGGGGAGAGATCCCGGGTCTATTATACAGAGAGGAGGAGGGGGGAGAGATCCCGGGTCTATTATACAGAGAGGAGGAGGAAGGGGGAGAGATCCCGGGTCTATTATACAGAGAGGAAGGGGAGAGATCCCGGGTCTATTATACAGAGAGGAGGAGGAGGAGGAGGAGGAGGAGGAGGAGGAGAGATCCCGGGTCTATTATACAGAGAGGAGGAGGAAGGGGAGAGATCCCGGGTCTATTATACAGAGAGGAGGAGGAAGGGGGAGAGATCCCGGGTCTATTATACAGAGAGGAGGAGGAGAGGGAGAGATCCCGGGTCTATTATACAGAGAGGAGGAGGAGAGATCCCGGGTCTATTATACAGAGAGGAGGAGGAGGAGGAGGAGGAGGAGGAGGAGGAGAGATCCCGGGTCTATTATACAGAGAGGAGGAGGAAGGGGGAGAGATCCCGGGTCTATTATACAGAGAGGAGGAGGAAGGGGGAGAGATCCCGGGTCTATTATACAGAGAGGAGGAGGAGGAGGGAGAGATCCCGGGTCTATTATACAGAGAGGAGGAGGAAGGGGGAGAGATCCCGGGTCTATTATACAGAGAGGAGGAGGAGAGATCCCGGGTCTATTATACAGAGAGGAGGAGGAGGGGGGAGAGATCCCGGGTCTATTATACAGAGAGGAGGAGGAGGGGGGAGAGATCCCGGGTCTATTATACAGAGAGGAGGAGGGGGGAGAGATCCCGGGTCTATTATACAGAGAGGAGGAGGAAGGGGGAGAGATCCCGGGTCTATTATACAGAGAGGAAGGGGAGAGATCCCGGGTCTATTATACAGAGAGGAGGAGGAGGAGGAGGAGGAGAGGAGGAGAGATCCCGGGTCTATTATACAGAGAGGAGGAGGAAGGGGGAGAGATCCCGGGTCTATTATACAGAGAGGAGGAGGAGGAGAGATCCCGGGTCTATTATACAGAGAGGAGGAGGAGGAGGAGGAGAAGGAGAGAGGAGGAGGAGGGAGGAGGAGGAGGAGGAGGAGGAGAGATCCCGGGGTCTATTATACAGAGAGGAGGAGGAGGGGGGGGAGATCCCGGGTCTATTATACAGAGAGGAGGAGGAAGGGGGAGAGATCCCGGGTCTATTATACAGAGAGGAGGAGGGGGGAGAGATCCCGGGTCTATTATACAGAGAGGAGGAGGAAGGGGAGAGATCCCGGGTCTATTATACAGAGAGGAGGAGGAAGGGGAGAGATCCCGGGTCTATTATACAGAGAGGAGGAGGAAGGGAAGGGGAGAGATCCCGGGTCTATTATACAGAGAGGAGGAGGAGGAGGAGGAGAAGGAGGAGGAGGAGAGATCCCGGGTCTATTATACAGAGAGGAGGAGGAAGGGGGAGGAGATCCCGGGTCTATTATACAGAGAGGAGGAGGGGGGAGAGATCCCGGGTCTATTATACAGAGAGGAGGAGGAAGGGGAGAGATCCCGGGTCTATTATACAGAGAGGAGGAGGAGGAGGAGAGATCCCGGGTCTATTATACAGAGAGGAGGAGGAGGAGGGGAGAAGGAGAAGGAGGAGGAGGAGGAGGAGGAGGAGGAGGAGAAGATCCCGGGTCTATTATACAGAGAGGAGGAGGAGGGGGGGGGAGATCCCGGGTCTATTATACAGAGAGGAGGAGGAAGGGGGAGAGATCCCGGGTCTATTATACAGAGAGGAGGAGGGGGGAGAGATCCCGGGTCTATTATACAGAGAGGAGGAGGAAGGGGAGAGATCCCGGGTCTATTATACAGAGAGGAGAGGAAGGGGAGAGATCCCGGGTCTATTATACAGAGAGGAGGAGGAAGGGGAGAGATCCCGGGTCTATTATACAGAGAGGAGGAGGAGGAGGAGGAGAAGGAGGAGGAGGAGAGATCCCGGGTCTATTATACAGAGAGGAGGAGGAAGGGGGAGGAGATCCCGGGTCTATTATACAGAGAGGAGGAGGGGGAGAGATCCCGGGTCTATTATACAGAGAGGAGGAGGAAGGGGAGAGATCCCGGGTCTATTATACAGAGAGGAGGAGGAAGGGGAGAGATCCCGGGTCTATTATACAGAGAGGAGGAGGAAGGGGAGAGATCCCGGGTCTATTATACAGAGAGGAGGAGAGAAAGGGGAGAGATCCCGGGTCTATTATACAGAGAGGAGGAGGAAGGGGAGAGATCCCGGGTCTATTATACAGAGAGGAGGAGGAAGGGAGAGATCCCGGGTCTATTATACAGAGAGGGAGGAGGAAGGGGAGAGATCCCGGGTCTATTATACAGAGAGAGGAGGAAGGGGAGAGATCCCGGGTCTATTATACAGAGAGGAGGAGGAAGGGGAAGATCCGGGTCTATTATACAGAGAGGAGGAGGAAGGGGAGAGATCCCGGGTCTATTATACAGAGAGGAGGAGGAAGGGGAGAGATCCCGGGTCTATTATACAGAGAGGAGGAGGAAGGGAGAGATCCCGGGTCTATTATACAGAGAGGAGGAGGAAGGGGAGAGATCCCGGGTCTATTATACAGAGAGGAGGAGGAAGGGGAGAGATCCCGGGTCTATTATACAGAGAGGAGGGGAAGGGGAGAGATCCCGGGTCTATTATACAGAGAGGAGGAGGAAGGGAGAGATCCCGGGTCTATTATACAGAGAGGAGGAGGAAGGGGAGAGATCCCGGGTCTATTATACAGAGAGGAGGAGGAGGGGGGAGAGATCCCGGGTCTATTATACAGAGAGGAGGAGGAGGGGGGGAGAGATCCCGGGTCTATTATACAGAGAGGAGGAGGAGGGGGAGAGATCCCGGGTCTATTATACAGAGAGGAGGAGGAGGGGAGAGATCCCGGGTCTATTATACAGAGAGGAGGAGGAGGGGGAGAGATCCCGGGTCTATTATACAGAGAGGAGGAGGGAGCAGAGATCCCGGGTCTATTATACAGAGAGGAGGAGGAAGGGGGAGAGATCCCGGGTCTATTATACAGAGAGGAGGAGGAGGGGGGAGAGATCCCGGGTCTATTATACAGAGAGGAGGAGGAGGGGGAGAGATCCCGGGTCTATTATACAGAGAGGAGGAGGAGGGGGGAGAGATCCCGGGTCTATTATACAGAGAGGAGGAGGAGGGGGGAGAGATCCCGGGTCTATTATACAAGAGAGGAGGAGGGGCTTATTCTGCAGCACATCGCAGCCTCAGCACGCACCTGTCTCCTTCCTGCGCTGGTCTGCGGCTGGTGCGGAGCTGAGGGTTTTGGTTTGGTGACAGGTCGGGTGGAGGTGGATAATCTGCGCTGCTTTCCTCTCTACAGCCGGTCACACCCCCACGCAGCACACAAGGGGTTAAGAGCTGAGGCCCCCCCCTCATAACACCCTGCCCCTCAGGATACAACCAAAGTCACTCATCATTACCCCCCCCCCCCCCCCGCAGTCACCATTTTGATCACTTTTTATTACATTTTTTTCAGCTCTAAGTTGAGAAAAAAAACGGGGACTGGCATTTAATTTTTTTTTTTAAGGCGCTCACCGCGCACGTATAATTGTAGCAGCTCGGACTTTTACGGACGCAGCGATACCAACTGTTTATTTTTTACTTTAGAGGAAAAAGTTTTTGTTTTCTTTAAACTTTTAATATATAATTTCTTTTACACATTTTGACTGACAGCCGACGCCTGCCGCGCATGGAGCGGGGTCACCGCGTGAGCGTCATACATCACCCCCTGCACCAGGACATACCGGCGCCTCCTGGTGCCTGAGGGGGTTAAATGCACAGCCCCTCCCCCCCGGAGCAGATAACAGCGCGGGAGCTTTATAAGCCACTGATCACACAGGGCGGACACGCTGCGTAAAAGACACCGCGTCCCCCGCGTCACCGCAAAATGTGTTGGTTTTTCGAGCAGAACGTGCGATGCGGAAACTGCACAGAAAAAAAAACAAGAAACCGCGCCGCAGGTCCATTGCTGAACGTTTTTTCCCGCAGCGAGTGGCGGACATTTGTTTTATCTCGTCCACTTTGCTGCCACGTATTGTGCTGCCGATTATCCACAACGAAATCCATTGCAGAGAATCGGCAGTATTAACGCTACGTGTGAACTGACCCGAGAGGAGCGGCTGCGATCCGGCACCAATATAGAAGATCCTCAGCACCGGAAGATGGGACATAAAGTAGGGATCATGGGGGAGGGGGGACGTAAAGCTCAGGGGCCCTGATACAAAATCTGTACGATTCCCTCACAATGCGCCATTTATAATACTGGTGCCCACTTAGGGGGCAAAGGGGCCTTTTGGGCTCCATGGCCCGGGTGTGACTGCTAGAGCTCAGTCACTTTACACGTGGCACTGCCATAGGATCCCACAAGGCCATTCATGACATTTCTGATCTACTAGATCTGCCCAGTCACATGTAACTGATCTGCTAGATCTGCCCGGTCACCTGTGTTATTATTATCTGCTAGATCTGCTCTGGTCACCTGTAAGTGTTATTATCTGCTAGATCTGCCCCAGTCACCTGTAAGTGTTATTATCTGCTAGATCTGCCCCGGTCACCTGTAAGTGTTATTATCTGCTAGATCTGCCCCGGTCACCTGTAAGTGTTATTATTATCTGCTAGATCTGCCCCAGTCACCTGTAAGTGTTATTATTATCTGCTAGATCTGCCCCAGTCACCTGTAAGTGTTATTATTATCTGCTAGATCTGCCGCGGTCACCTGTAAGTGTTATTATTATCTGCTAGATCTGCCCCAGTCACCTGTAAGTGTTATTATTATCTGCTAGATCTGCCCCGGTCACCTGTAAGTGTTATTATTATATGCTAGATCTGCCCCGGTCACCTGTAAGTGTTATTTTTGTGCCATAGCGTCTAGGAGTAACAGCTCAGCGAGGTAGCGGTAGACCACGTAACTCACAGAGTGGGGGGGCGGCGCGTACTAAAGCGTGTGACGTGTAATAGTCTCCATCACCCACCACAGAGATCCCCCCCGCCTCTCGATGACTTCAGCACCAGATCTGTGTCCGGAACTTCATGAAATGGGTTTCATTGATCGCTGCCCACAAACTTTAGGGTATGTTCACACGCCCTATTTACGGACCTAATTGGGCGTTTTACGTCTCAAATTATGTCCGAAAATACGGCTCCAAACATCTGCCCGTTGAAGTCAATGGGGTTACCATGTTCTGTGCACACAGGCTTTTTCTATACGAGTTGCTGTCAAAAGACGGTGCGTAAAAAGACGCCCGCGTCAAACAAGTGCAGGTCACTTCTTGGGACGTAATTGGAGCAGTTTGTCATGGACGCCATTGAAAAACAGCTCCAATTACGTCGGTAATTGACGCCGCGAAAAACGAGTACGAGCAATTACGTCTGAAATTCAGGAGCTTCCCTTGAAAACAGCTCCCGTAGTTTCAGGCGTATTGGACGCTGCCGTGTGAACAGACCCCAAGATGACTCAATGCCAAGCGGCGGCTGGAGTGGTGTAAAGCTCGCGGAGCAGCGTGTTCTCTGGAGCGATGACGCACGGCTCACTATCTGGCAGCCTGATGGAGGAATCGGAGTTCGGCGGACGCCAGGAAGCCGCTGCCTACCGGAATTTCGGAAAATTTGTGACATTTGCAACTTGTTATAATGTTTAGGAAGCGACTGCCGAATACGAAACCAGAAACCACTATTATTACGCGGTGCCAGAAAGTAATTATAACCGGAGATAGAGCGATGGCGGCAAAGAAGAGAAATCGGATTGTTGTACTGCGGGAATTGGGTCTGACCTACGCTGAAGATACAAGAGAAGACGGCGAACCGCGACTAAATCCGGAGTGCGAAAAAAAAAACTGTGTACAAGGCGACGCAGCAGAGCTGTACGCGGAGGGGGCGAGGCGACGCAGCAGAGCTGTACGCGGAGGGGGCGAGGCGACGCAGCAGAGCTGTACGCGGAGGGGGCGAGGCGACGCAGCAGAGCTGTACGCGGAGGGGGCGAGGAGACGCAGCAGAGCTGTACGCGGAGGGGGCGAGGAGACGCAGCAGAGCTGTACGCGGAGGGGGCGAGGAGACGCAGCAGAGCTGTACGCGGAGGGGGCGAGGGAGACGCAGCAGAGCTGTACGCGGAGGGGGCGAGGAGACGCAGCAGAGCTGTACGCGGAGGGGGCGAGGAGACGCAGCAGAGCTGTACGCGGAGGGGGCGAGGAGACGCAGCAGAGCTGTACGCGGAGGGGGCGAGGAGACGCAGCAGAGCTGTACGCGGAGGGGGCGAGGAGACGCAGCAGAGCTGTACGCGAGGGGGCGAGGAGACGCAGCAGAGCTGTACGCGGAGGGGGCGAGGAGACGCAGCAGAGCTGTACGCGGGAGGGGGCGAGGAGACGCAGCAGAGCTGTACGCGGAGGGGGCGAGGAGACGCAGCAGAGCTGTACGCGGAGGGGGCGAGGAGACGCAGCAGAGCTGTACGCGGAGGGGGCGAGGAGACGCAGCAGAGCTGTACGCGGAGGGGGCGAGGAGACGCAGCAGAGCTGTACGCGGAGGGGGCGAGGAGACGCAGCAGAGCTGTACGCGGAGGGGGCGAGGAGACGCAGCAGAGCTGTACGCGGAGGGGGGCGAGGAGACGCAGCAGAGCTGTACGCGGAGGGGGTGAGGAGACTCAGCAGAGCTGTACGTGGAGGGGGTGAGGAGATGCAGCAGAGCTGTACGTGGAGGGGGTGAGGAGATGCAGCAGAGCTGTACGTGGAGGGGGTGAGGCGACGCAGCAGAGCTGTACGTGGAGGGGGTGAGGAGACGCAGCAGAGCTGTACGCGGAGGGGGCGAGGCGACGTAGCAGAGCTGTACGTGGAGGGGGTGAGGAGACTCAGCAGAGCTGTACGTGGAGGGGGTGAGGAGACTCAGCAGAGCTGTACGTGGAGGGGGTGAGGCGATGTAGCAGAGCTGTACGTGGAGGGGGTGAGGCGATGTAGCAGAGCTGTACGTGGAGGGGGTGAGGAGACGCAGCAGAGCTGTACGTGGAGGGGGTGAGGCGATGTAGCAGAGCTGTACGTGGAGGGGGTGAGGCGATGTAGCAGAGCTGTACGTGGAGGGGGTGAGGAGATGCAGCAGAGCTGTACGTACCAGGTGTGAGATGCAGCAGAGCTGTACGTGGAGGGGGTGAGGCGATGTAGCAGAGCTGTACGTGGAGGGGGTGAGGAGATGCAGCAGAGCTGTACGTACCAGGTGTGAGATGCAGCAGAGCTGTACGTGGAGGGGGTGAGGCGATGTAGCAGAGCTGTACGTGGAGGGGGTGAGGCGATGCAGCAGAGCTGTACGTACCAGGTGTGAGATGCAGCAGAGCTGTACGTGGAGGGGGTGAGGCGATGTAGCAGAGCTGTACGTGGAGAGGGTGAGGCGATGCAGCAGAGCTGTACGTACCAGGTGTGAGATGTAGCAGAGCTGTACGTGGCAGGTGGGTGAAGAGAAGTAGTAAATCCGTACGTGGAGATGTAGTGTAGGGTTACAATCAGTCTTATATACAGGTGGGGCAGTCCATTATCACGCTGGGAGAGGGGGGTTAGTTACCTGCAGACGCCAGGGTGCTCAGGAATCTCCGGCGGATCATGGACACATCGGTCTGGACTGAGGGGCGGGGCCATATGTGCAGGATTTTAGGGCAGTGGGCGGGGTTCATGGGTTACGTCACACATAGTTATGGTTCATCTCTATGGGCGTGTTCGGTCACCACAGTAACGGCCGTTAAGTTTGTTTCATTTTCTGTTGCGCGATGACGTCACCACTTGTCTCCTTTTGTGGCGCCATTTTACATGCGCCTTTTCCTCTGAATTTTAGGTCTTTACGGCTTCATTAACATGGCGGCTTCTCGCTTTCCAGCGGATACACCCGAGCGCACAGTGATGACGTCAGGAGCCAGGTCTGCACGTGCGCTGTGACTTTGTGGTGAGTAGCGGCCGCCTCGTGTTATGTCAGAGGATGGAGCTCCGGAAATGTCACTGTAGGACTACATGTCTCAGCATCTCTGTCAGCCCTGCCTGGCTCCACACGGACTATACCTCCCAGCATCCAATGATAACGTGTCAACTCCTCCTGTCTCCAGAAAGTGGTGTCTGCTGGGAGTTGTAGTCCGGCCTTTATGTGCAGCCAGGAGCACCCTAAGCCGTCTCCTGGGAGTTGTAGTCCATCTTCATGCCCAGCTTGATGCTGAGTCTTGTAGTCCTATAGTAACAGGTGAAGTTTCTGTTCATGTTAATTCTCAGAATTCGTGGACAATCAGGTGCCGGATTAGAGGAGCTCTCCTGTATCTATATAGTGGGTAGAGGCCTCCCCCGCCCAGGTTATAGCGCCCTCCTCGTATCAGGACCCCGCTGACATTGCAGCTCGCCCGCTTCTTACTGTAAATATCTGCCTTATTGTTCCTTTCTCTGTTGCAGGTCTCCGGTGTCATCAGACGGCGCCCCGATGGCTGCTCTTGTGAGGACGGAACTGCGGCCAATACTCTCCTCCGGTAACATCTTATATCAGGATAAAGTCACAGTTCACATGATTCTTCCTCACATCTGTTTCTGGGAAAGCTGGGTGACCACCAATATGCCCCATTACAATGCCCATAAAGAAGTGGTCACCCAACTTTCTTATAGTCCTGATCGGAAATCTTATTTATGTAGTGACTGATCCTGAGTTACATCCTGTGTTATACTCCAGAGCTGCACTCACTATTCTGCTGGTGGAGTCACTGTGTACATACATTACATTACTTATCCTGTACTGATCCTGAATTACATCCTGTATTATACTCCAGAGCTGCACTCACTATTCTGCTGGTGGAGTCACTGTGTACATACATTACATTACTTATCCTGTACTGATCCTGAGTTACATCCTGTATTATACTCCAGAGCTGTACTCACTATTCTGCTGGTGGAGTCACTGTGTACATACATTACATTACTTATCCTGTACTGCTCCTGAGTTACATCCTGTATTATACTCAGAGCTGCACTCACTATTCTGCTGGTGGAGTCACTGTGTACATACATTACATTACTTATCCTGTACTGATCCTGTGTTATATCCTGTATTATACTCCAGAGCTGCACTCACTATTCTGCTGGTGGAGTCACTGTGTACATACATTACATTACTTATCCTGTACTGATCCTGAGTTACATCCTGTATTATACTCCAGAGCTGCACTCACTATTCTGCTGGTGGAGTCACTGTGTACATACATTACTTATCCTGTACTGATCCTGAGTTATATACTGTATTATACTCCAGAGCTGCACTCACTATTCTGCTGGTGGAGTCACTGTGTACATACAATACATTACTTATCCTGTACTGATCCTGAGTTACATCCTGTATTATACTCCAGAGCTGCACTCACTATTCTGCTGGTGGAGTCACTGTGTACATACATTACATTACTTATCCTGTACTGATCCTGAGTTACATCCTGTATTATACTCCAGAGCTGCACTCACTATTCTGCTGGTGGAGTCGCTGTGTACATACATTACATTACTTATCCTGTACTGATCCTGTATTATACTCCAGAGCTGCACTCACTATTCTGCTGGTGGAGTCACTGTGTACATACATTACATACTTATCCTATACTGATCCTGAGTTACATCCTGTATTATACTCCAGAGCTGCACTCACTATTCTGCTGGTGGAGTCACTGTGTACATACATTACATTACTGATCCTGTACTGATCCTGAGTTACATCCTGTATTATACTCCAGAGCTGCACTCACTATTCTGCTGGTGGAGTCACTGTGTACATACATTACATTACTTATCCTGTACTGATCCTGAGTTACATCCTGTATTATACTCCAGAGCTGCACTCACTATTCTGCTGGTGGAGTCACTGTGTACATACATTACATTACTTATCCTGTACTGATCCTGAGTTACATCCTGTATTATACTCCAGAGCTGCACTCACTATTCTGCTGGTGGAGTCGCTGTGTACATACATTACATTACTTATCCTGTACTGATCCTGTATTATACTCCAGAGCTGCACTCACTATTCTGCTGGTGGAGTCGCTGTGTACATACATTACATTACTTATCCTGTACTGATCCTGTATTATACTCCAGAGCTGCACTCACTATTCTGCTGGTGGAGTCACGGTGTACATACATTTATTACTTATCCTGTACTGATCCTGAGTTACATCCTGTATTATACTCCAGAGCTGCACTCCCTATTCTGCTGGGGGAGTCACTGTGTACATACATTACATTACTTATCCTATACTGATCCTGAGTTACATCCTGTATTATACTCCAGAGCTGCACTCACTATTCTGCTAGTGGAGTCACTGTGTACATACATTACATTACTTATCCTGTACTGATCCTGAGTTACATCCTGTATTATACTCCAGAGCTGCACTCACTATTCTGCTGGTGGAGTCACTGTGTACATACATTACATTACTTATCCTGTACTGATCCTGAGTTACATTCTGTATTATACTCCAGAGCTGCAATCACTATTCTGCTGGTGGAGTCACTGTGTACATACATTACATTACTTATCCTGTACTGATCCTGAGTTACATCCTGTATTATACTCCAGAGCTGCACTCACTATTCTGCTGGTGGAGTCACTGTGTACATACATTACATTACTTATCCTATACTGATCCTGAGTTACATCCCCCGTGTGTCCTCATCCCGGCTGTGGCAATACACTTAATAGCAAAACGGACACAGCTCACATACAGACAGTAGAGATAGAAACTAAAGTCATTATAATGATGGTGACTAGAAACTGCCCCCCCCCCGAGGGGTATATAGGGCTTGGCCTAGGGAGGAGGGGAATCTCCTGGATGTATAATGAGAGCTGAAGCTGCGGCCGGCGCTCTGAGGAGGTTCCTGTGATGATTTTGTGGACTGTGCGCTGCCCCTGCAGTGAAGGCGACCTGGTCTGTCAGCAGTGGCAGCAATAAATCCTGTTGGAGCTGCCCTGTCGTCATTGGCTCTGCTGATCGTGTATTAACCTAAGGAACCCCATGAGCTCATTAGTAATTAGCCAACTGACCCCAGACATCCCAACTCCACAAACCGTACTCAGAACCCTGGCTGTATCATTAACCCTTCATTTTATACATCGCATTATATTCACCTTATACACGATGTAGCAATAGATATTTCATGCAGCATATATTATACTCCAGAATAGTGAGTGCAGCTCTGGAGTATAATACAGGATGTAACTCAGGATCAGTACAGGATAAGTAATATAATGTATGTACACAGTGACTCCACCAGCAGAATAGTGAGTGCAGCTCTGGAGTATAATACAGGATGTAAGTCAGGATCAGTACAGGATAAGTAATGTAATGTATGTACACAGTGACTCCACCAGCAGAATAGTGAGTGCAGCTCTGGAGTATAATACAGGATGTAACTCAGGATCAGTACAGGATAAGTAATGTAATGTATGTACACAGTGACTCCACCAGCAGAATAGTGAGTGCAGCTCTGGAGTATAATACAGGATGTAACTCAGGATCAGTACAGGATAAGTAATGTAATGTATGTACACAGTGACTCCACCAGCAGAATAGTGAGTGCAGCTCTGGAGTATAATACAGGATGTAACTCAGGATCAGTACAGGATAAGTAATATAATGTATGTACACAGTGACTCCACCAGCAGAATAGTGAGTGCAGCTCTGGAGTATAATACAGGATGTAAGTCAGGATCAGTACAAGATAAGTAATGTAATGTATGTACACAGTGACTCCACCAGCAGAATAGTGAGTGCAGCTCTGCAGTATAATACAGGATATAACTCAGGATCAGTACAGGATAAGTAATGTAATGTATGTACATAGTGACTCCACCAGCAGAATAGTGAGTGCTGCTCTGGAGTATAATACAGGATGTAACTCAGGATCAGTACAGGATAAGTAATGTAATGTATGTACACAGTGACTCCACCAGCAGAATAGTGAGTGCAGCTCTGGACTATAATACAGGATGTAACTCAGGATCAGTACAGGATAAGTAATGTAATGTATGTACACAGTGACTCCACCAGCAGAATAGTGAGTGCAGCTCTGGAGTATAATACAGGATGTAACTCAGGATCAGTATAGGATAAGTAATGTAATGTATGTACACAGTGACTCCACCAGCAGAATAGTGAGTGCAGCTCTGGAGTATAATACAGTATATAACTCAGGATCAGTACAGGATAAGTAATGTAATGTATGTACATAGTGACTCCACCAGCAGAATAGTGAGTGCAGCTCTGGAGTATAATACAGGATATAACTCAGGATCAGTACAGGATAAGTAATGTAATGTATGTACATAGTGACTCCACCAGCAGAATAGTGAGTGCTGCTCTGGAGTATAATACAGGATGTAACTCAGGATCAGTACAGGATAAGTAATGTAATGTATGTACACAGTGACTCCACCAGCAGAATAGTGAGTGCAGCTCTGGACTATAATACAGGATGTAACTCAGGATCAGTACAGGATAAGTAATGTAATGTATGTACACAGTGACTCCACCAGCAGAATAGTGAGTGCAGCTCTGGAGTATAATACAGGATGTAACTCAGGATCAGTATAGGATAAGTAATGTAATGTATGTACACAGTGTCTCCACCAGCAGAATAGTGAGTGCAGCTCTGGAGTATAATACAGGATATAACTCAGGATCAGTACAGGATAAGTAATGTAATGTATGTACACAGTGACTCCACCAGCAGAATAGTGACTGCAGCTCTGGAGTATAATACAGGATATAACTCAGGATCAGTACAAGATAAGTAATGTAATGTATGTACACAGTGACTCCACCAGCAGAATAGTGAGTGCAGCTCTGGAGTATAATACAGGATATAACTCAAGATCAGTACAGGATAAGTAATGTAATGTAATGTACACAGTGACTCCACCAGCAGAATAGTGAGTGCAGCTCTGGAGTATAATACAGGATGTAACTCAGGATCAGTACAGGATAAGTAATGTAATGTATGTACACAGTGACTCCACCAGCAGAATAGTGAGTGCAGCTCTGGAGTATAATACAGGATGTAACTCAGGATCAGTACAGGATAAGTAATGTAATGTACACAGTGACTCCACCAGCAGAATAGTGAGTGCAGCTCTGGAGTATAATACAGGATATAACTCAGGATCAGTACAGGATAAGTAATGTATGTACACAGTGACTCCACCAGCAGAATAGTGAGTACAGCTCTGGAGTATAATACAGGATATAACTCAGGATCAGTACAGGATAAGTAATGTAATGTATGTAAACAGTGACTCCACCAGCAGAATAGTGAGTGCAGCTCTGGAGTATAATACAGGATATAACTCTGGATCAGTACAGGATAAGTAATGTAATGTATGTACACAGTGACTCCACCAGCAGAATAGTGAGTGCAGCTCTGGAGTATAATACAAGATGTAACTTACAGGATAATAATGTAATGTATGTATACAGTGTCTCCACCAGCAGAATAGGGAGTGCAGCTCTGGAGTATAATACAAGATGTAACTTACAGGATAATAATGTAATGTATGTATACAGTGACTCCTCCAGCAGAATAGTGAGTGCAGCTCTGGAGTATAATACAGGATGTAACTCAGGATTAGTACAGGATAAGTAATATAATGTATGTACACAGTGACTCCACCAGCAGAATAGTGAGTGCAGCTCTGGAGTATAATACAGGATGTAACTCAGGATCAGTACAGGATAAGTAATGTAATGTATGTACACAGTGACTCCTCCAGCAGAATAGTGAGTGCAGCTCTGGAGTATAATACAGGATGTAACTCAGGATCAGTACAGGATAAGTAATGTATGTGCACAGTGACTCCACCAGCAGAATAGTGAGTTCAGCTCTGGAGTATAATACAGGATGTAACTCCGGATCAGTACAGGATAAGTAATGTATGTGCACAGTGACTCCACCAGCAGAATAGTGAGTGCAGCTCTGGAGTATAATACAGGATATAACTCAGGATCAGTACAGGATAAGTAATGTATGTACACAGTGACTCCACCAGCAGAATAGTGAGTGCAGCTCTGGAGTATAATACAGGATGTAACTCAGGATCAGTAATGTAATGTATGTACACAGTGACTCAACCAGCAGAATAGTGAGTGCAGCTCTGGAGTATAATACAGGATGTAACTCAGGATCAGTAATGTAATGTATGTACACAGTGACTCCACCAGCAGAATAGTGAGTGCATCTCTGGAGTATAATACAGGCTATAACTCGGGATCCGTACAGGAGAAGTAATGTAATGTATGTACACAGTGACTACACCAGCAGAATAGTGAGTGCAGCTCTGGAGTATAATACAGGATATAACTCAGGATCAGTACAGGATAAGTAATGTAATGTATGTACACAGTGACTCCACCAGCAGAATAGTGAGTGCAGCTCTGGAGTATAATACAGGATGTAACTCAGGATCAGTACAGGATAAGTAATGTATGTGCACAGTGACTCCACCAGCAGAATAATGAGTGCAGCTCTGGAGTATAATACAAGATGTAACTCAGAATCAGTACAGGATAAGTAATGTATGTACACAGTGACTCCCCCAGCTGAATAGAGAGTGCAGCTCTGGAGTATAATACAGGATGTAACTCAGGATCAGTACAGGATAAGTAATGTACACAGTGACAACACCAGCAGAATAGTGAGTGCAGCTCTGGAGTATAATACAGGATGTAACTCCGTATCAGTACAGGATAAGTAATGTAATGTATGAACACAGTGACTCCACCGGCAGAATAGTGAGTGCAGCTCTAGAGTATAATACAGGATGTAACTCAGGATCAGTGCAGGATAAGTAATGTAATGTACACAGTGACTCCACCAGCAGAATAGTGAGTGCAGCTCTGGAGTGTAATACAGGATATAACTCAGGATCAGTACAGGATAAGTAATGTAATGTATGTACACAGTGACCCCACCAGCAGAATAGTGAGTGCAGCTCTGGAGTATAATACTGGATGTAACTGAGGATCAGTACAGGATAAGTAATGTAATGTATGTACACAGTGACTCCACCAGCAGAATAGTGAGTGCAGCTCTGGAGTATAATACAGGATGTAACTCAGGATCAGTACAGGACATGTAATGTATGTACACAGTGACTCCACCAGCAGATTAGTGAGTGCAGCTCTGGAGTATAATACAGGATGTAACTCAGGATCAGTACAGGATAAGTAATGTATGTACACAGTGACTCCACCAGCAGAATAGTGAGTGCAGCTCTAGAGTATAATACAGGATATAACTCAGGATCAGTACAGGATAAGTAATGTATGTACACAGTGACCCCACCAGCAGAATAGTGAGTGCAGCTCTAGAGTATAATACAGGATATAACTCAGGATCAGTACAGGATAAGTAATGTTTGTACACAGTGACTCCACCAGCAGAATAGTGAGTGCAGCTCTGGAGTATAATACAGGATGTAACTCAGGATCAGTACAGGATAAGTAATGTATGTGCACAGTGACTCCACCAGCAGAATAATGAGTGCAGCTCTGGAGTATAATACAAGATGTAACTCAGAATCAGTACAGGATAAGTAATGTATGTACACAGTGACTCCCCCAGCTGAATAGAGAGTGCAGCTCTGGAGTATAATACAGGATGTAACTCAGGATCAGTACAGGATAAGTAATGTACACAGTGACAACACCAGCAGAATAGTGAGTGCAGCTCTGGAGTATAATACAGGATGTAACTCCGTATCAGTACAGGATAAGTAATGTAATGTATGAACACAGTGACTCCACCGGCAGAATAGTGAGTGCAGCTCTAGAGTATAATACAGGATGTAACTCAGGATCAGTGCAGGATAAGTAATGTAATGTACACAGTGACTCCACCAGCAGAATAGTGAGTGCAGCTCTGGAGTGTAATACAGGATATAACTCAGGATCAGTACAGGATAAGTAATGTAATGTATGTACACAGTGACCCCACCAGCAGAATAGTGAGTGCAGCTCTGGAGTATAATACTGGATGTAACTGAGGATCAGTACAGGATAAGTAATGTAATGTATGTACACAGTGACTCCACCAGCAGAATAGTGAGTGCAGCTCTGGAGTATAATACAGGATGTAACTCAGGATCAGTACAGGACATGTAATGTATGTACACAGTGACTCCACCAGCAGATTAGTGAGTGCAGCTCTGGAGTATAATACAGGATGTAACTCAGGATCAGTACAGGATAAGTAATGTATGTACACAGTGACTCCACCAGCAGAATAGTGAGTGCAGCTCTAGAGTATAATACAGGATATAACTCAGGATCAGTACAGGATAAGTAATGTATGTACACAGTGACCCCACCAGCAGAATAGTGAGTGCAGCTCTAGAGTATAATACAGGATATAACTCAGGATCAGTACAGGATAAGTAATGTTTGTACACAGTGACTCCACCAGCAGAATAGTGAGTGCAGCTCTGGAGTATAATACAGGATGTAACTCAGGATCAGTACAGGAGAAGTAATGTAATGTATGTACACAGTGACTCCACCAGCAGAATAGAGAGTGCAGCTCTGGAGTATAATACAGGCTATAACTCGGGATCCGTACAGGAGAAGTAATGTAATGTATGTACACAGTGACTCCACCAGCAGAATAGAGAGTGCAGCTCTGGAGTATAATACTGGATGTAACTCAGGATCAGTACAGGATAAGTAATGTAATGTATGTACACAGTTACTCCACCAGCAGAATAGTGACTGCATCTCTGGAGTATAATACAGGATATAACTCAGGATCAGTACAGGATAAGTAATGTATGTACACAGTGACTCCACCAGCAGAATAGTGAGTGCAGCTCTGGAGTATAATACAGGCTATAACTCGGGATCCGTACAGGAGAAGTAATGTAATGTATGTACACAGTGACTCCACCAGCAGAATAGAGAGTGCAGCTCTGGAGTATAATACTGGATGTAACTCAGGATCAGTACAGGATAAGTAATGTAATGTATGTACACAGTGACTCCACCAGCAGAATAGAGAGTGCAGCTCTGGAGTATAATACAGGATGTAACTCAGGATCAGTACAGGATAAGTAATGTAATGTATGTACACAGTGACTCCACCAGCAGAATAGTGAGTGCAGCTCTGGAGTATAATACAGGATGTAACTCAGGATCAGTACAGGATAAGTAATGTAATGTATGTACACAGTGACTCCACAGGCAGAATAGTGAGTGCAGCTCTGGAGTATAATACAGGATATAACTCCGGATCAGTACAGGATAAGTAATGTATGTACACAGTGACTCCACCAGCAGAATAGTGAGTGCAGCTCTGGAGTATAGTACAGGATGTAACTCAGGATTAGTACAGGATATGTAATGTATGTACACAGTGACTCCACCAGCAGAATAGTGAGTGCAGCTCTAGAGTATAATACAGGATATAACTCAGGATCAGTACAGGATAAGTAATGTATGTACACAGTGACTCCACCAGCAGAATAGTGAGTGCAGCTCTGGAGTATAATACAGGATGTAACTCAGGATCAGTGCAGGAGAAGTAATGTAATGTATGTACACAGTGACTCCACCAGCAGAATAGTGAGTGCAGCTCTGGAGTATAATACAGGATGTAACTCAGGATCAGTACAGGAGAAGTAATGTATGTACACAGTGACCCCACCAGCAGAATAGTGAGTGCAGCTCTGGAGTATAATACAGGATGTAACTCAGGATCAGTACAGGATAAGTAATGTATGTACACAGTGACCCCACCAGCAGAATAGTGAGTGCAGCTCTAGAGTATAATACAGGATGTAACTCAGGATCAGTACAGGATAAGTAATGTAATGTATGTACACAGTGACCCCACCAGCAGAATAGTGAGTGCAGCTCTAGAGTATAATACAGTGCTATTATAAATATTTTCTGTTCTCTCTTTTTTATGATGTGATTTACCTCTTTATATGGTTCCTTTACGTTGTAGTGCTCTCCCCGGTCCCGCGCTCCGTATTTTGGCTTCATGTCAGTTACACACCTCGGCTGCGCTGCACAATTCCAACAAGGCGTGCGTTGGGCGCTCTGGCAGGACGAGTTTCCTGAGAAGTTTCCCCGTTCTGTTAGTGCAACCAGACGGCTCCACCCTCACTATACAGTACAAGGAGCCGCGCAGGATGCTGATCGTAAGTCTCCGCCCACACACGGCGCCGTTACAGCTGTCATGTGACTTGTATTAGAAGTGTCTTCTATCTTGGTGATGATTTCTTTCTGGAGAACATTAAACGTCTTGCGCTCCACGGTGATTTATTACACGCGATATTTTGCGGTGTGAATCGTTATATGACATGCGATTATCTGTGATTTAGAGGAGGAGTTTTCTTTTTGAAGGTAAAAATATTAAAATCCCCGTCTGAGTGCAAAAACATCTCCCATAGTGACGTCATTGTGCGCAGGTGATGACTCGCACGTCGGTGATGTCCTGCGACACTGCGGGGAAAATGTTGAAATTCCTTTAAATATTTGTACAGCAAACAGGACGAGCCCTTTAACTTTTATAGGATGCGGCGCGACGCCTCACTGACTTGTTTTCTGAGCTCTTCTAGACATACGTATGTTTTATGTTCTTCCCTTAGATGCCCCTAGACATCACCACACTGTCCGAGGAGGAGAGAAAAGCCCGGCTCCGCCAGAGGAACCAGGCCAAGAAGATCGGCGCCAAGAAGGAGAAGGTCGTGGACGATGACTTCAACCTGGAGGAATACAGTCAGTTCTGGAAGAAAAAGTGATCGGCCACAAGACCAACGTCCAGAGATTTCTGTCTTTAATAAACGAGTTCTGTGTTCACAATGACGGAGACGTTACGGGGTTAATCATGTCAACACGATCCATGATGGAGCCGGTCCTGGCTGTATACACTCGGCCACCATTACCCACACCCAGCTTTCCACACACCCAGAATGGCTTTTCCCCCTTCACCCATGACTGCATGATCGAGGGACAGGAAACCTACAGATTAAAAAGGTGGAGCCTCCTCCCCCTTCAGTGGTTTCCTGTCCCTGGAGAGAAGGTCTACAGTCCCTGCTACGCCCGGGTTAGTTACCTTTTTCTTGGAGCGGTGGGAACATGAGAAGAGTCCTGCCGGTATCTGGGTCAATCTCATCCTTCCCCGGTCTGAAATAGACGCTGGCCCGGGACGCACGTGGAGATGGGGGATTCTCTGGGAGGAGAAGATATTAAAAGTTCAGGACCAGGTGAGGGCCTTTTATTTAAAAACCCATTCTGTCTGTGGAGAGGGCCATGTCTGTTCTAGGGTCCCGAACACCAAGTATTCCAGGAGTCTCTTGGGCCCAGAGAGAGATTCACAGCATGGCATCAGAACAGGAGGTTTCTGGAAGGACAGATGAGAAAACCCTTCTGTCTTGGTGGTTAAACAGAGGAATCTGTCCGTGCGAGTCCCGTGAAAAAAATCTGCAACCTCTTAGACAATAAGACAGTCCCTCGGAGTGCTCATATGGGGATCACTATTTTCAGGGCTATTGGTCAAGGGAAATGTCCCAACCTGAAGGGACTGTCTGCAGTTGGAAAGGCCTTATAACAGTCAGAACGGTGGATTCTGGGTCGCCATGTAAGAATCCTCTCAGACAACACAACCACAGTCTCCTATGACCATCGACAAGGAGGCACGAGATCATCCTCCCTAATGTCAGACGGTCCTTCACATAAAAAGAGCAGAGAACACCAGGGCTGAGATCTCAGATCTTTGGGGGGGGGGGTGCCAGAACTGGGCCTATTTGCCAACAGGAAGGTGAAAAGATTTTTTCTCTCCGTACCCTCTTGGGTTGGATGCTGTGTCATACAAATGGTCCCTAATTCTGGCTTACGCATTCCCTCCATTTTCCCTTATCCCGGCAGTTCTCAGGGAAGGGTGATGCTGATAGCCCCGTCTGGCGAGCGAGAACCTGGTTTTCATGGTGCAGAATTCTGGCCCTTGGGTCCTTCAATCCCAGACCTCATGTATTAGGAGCCAATCCTTCACCCACAATCCAGCCGTCTACCTCTAACAGCCTGGAACGTGCGTGGGATATCCTTACCAGTAGGGGATTGGTGGCCACCTGATTGAAGTTCAGGGAGCCAGTCACGTCTAGGATTTATACTAGAACCTGGAGCAAGTACATATCATTTTCCGGTATTAATCCTTTTAGATTTAGACCTCTCCCTACAATCCAGATTTTGGAATTTTTCCAAAAATGTCTAGAGAAGGGGTTATCTACTAGTACCTGAAGGTTCAGGTATCGGCTCTCAGCGCTCTATTAAGATGGACCATCCCTGGATTATGAGGTTCATTAAAGCTTCTTTCAACGCAGGCCTATTAGGATCTCCAAAGTGCCACCTTGGGACCTAAATTTAGTCTTGACTGCCCTCACTGGACCTCCTTTGAGATCTTCGAGTCGATTTCCATTCGAGGTTTGTCCGTTAAAAGCGTTCTATTAGTGGCTCTCACGTCAGCTTCAGGCGATGTCCGCGCCTTTCACTACGATCTCCGATGATAGATTTGTGTTTAGACCCGACCAAGCCTCGTCCTCTTAAGTTTCATGAGATCATTTTGCCTTTTTGTAGTAATCCCAAATCTCTGAGGGAGGTAGAATGCCACGGTCTAGATGTTAGAAGATGCAGTACTCCATATATTTTGTCTACATAAGATTGGAGAAAGACTAGCTCCCTATGTGTCCTTTATCAGGGCAAAAACAAGGGAGACCTTCTTCTAAGGACTCATTGGCCGGATGGATAAGACTTACTATCTCCTTAGCTCTGCTGGTACTCCACCTCCGGCAGGGTTGACCGCCGACTCCACCAGGGCAATTTCTACATCCTGGGCAGAAAAGTCCAATGCTTCTATTCAGTGGATCTGCGATGCTGCTATATGGTCTCCACCGTCTACTTTTTTAAACAGGCCTGGTTGTATATGGGATCTAACTCTGGTCCTTCCTTTAGTAGGAAGGCACAACCTGACCGCAGCTAAAATGTTACCTGTACAGTTATAGAAAACCTCAACATTTTTATTTCATCAAAAATATAAAAAAATTACGTGCAACTTTACTAATCGTCTTCACCATAAATCTCCCGTTTTATGTCTACAGCTCCTCTGCAGATCGACTACAAGCAAACCCTGTGTAGTCTGTCCCTGCAGTCAGGTGCCTCTTCTTGAGGAATTCAGACGACCGTAGTATATGTCCGTGTGATGCCGTTAAAACAACGCATGTATCCGTTCACACGACCGTAGTTTCAATGGACCGTGTGAAGAGTCCGTTGAGAAATAGAACATTTCCTATTTTCTTCCGTTTTCACGGATCGCTCAATAGAATAGAGAAGTGTAAGAGAGATCCGCGAAAACAGGTCCCGCACGGTTGCAACTCGGACGTGAAAAACGGCCGTTTTTCACATCTGAGTTTGCACACGTTCGTGTGAATCTGGCCTAAGAGGGAGTGGAGGAATACATGACTGCACGATCAGACTACACATGGTTTGTTTGTAGTCTGTAACCATGGTGACACATAGCTCCTTATAGGAGCTGTACACACCAAGTTGGAAGAGATCAATAATGAAGACTATTTGTAAAGTTACTCCATGTTTTATGTTCGATCCATGACCGCAAGAAAATGAAAAACCTTCTCCGTCAAGCTCTACACATCCTGCACAGGGCGTAGTTGGGATTTTGTCCGGTCCCTGTCACTTTTGTCGCAGTTTGTGAATACAGCCGATCAAACACAGGACAGTCCAATGAACGCTCACATTCTGCTCCTAGCGGGAGACTAATCAGGAAAGGGTCAGACCGGAGCCAGGACCATCATGGACGGGGGTGACGGGAATACCGGGTGGTTGTTGATGACCGTAAATGATTGTGATGGAGCCAAGTCCTTCTAGTACCAGACACGCAATGATTATTGTTACCTGGACTTCGTTCCATCGTATGTCACACTGTGTAGTAGGAAACATTCGCTCGGTTCTGTTATACGATGTATAGTATGAGATTCTCATGCCGCGGTACGTGTCTGGTATGTGCCGCAGCTCCTGGAGTACGCGGCAGGCACCCAGTGTTATCCGGCTGTCTCCAGCAAAACCGCACTAATACCGTACTGTATGGAGACCGCCAATGTGGGCCGTGAAGCGCCACCTCTCCCTCCCGTGCAGCAGAGTCGGGAGAAGAAAGTGTGTGTGTGTGTGTGTGTCGCGGCGCTGGCTTCACCGTACTGGGGGGTGTAGTGGCTTCACCGTAGTGGGGGGTGTGGTGGCTTCACCGTAGTGGGGGTGTAGAGGCTTCACCGTAATGGGGGTGTGGTGGCTTCACCGTACTGGGGGGTGTGGTGGCTTCACCGTAGTGGGGGTGTAGAGGCTTCACCGTAGTGGGGGTGTAGAGGCTTCACCGTAGTGGGGGTGTAGAGGCTTCACCGTACTGGGGGGTGTGGTGGCTTCACCGTAGTGGGGGTGTAGAGGCTTCACCGTAGTGGGGGTGTAGAGGCTTCACCGTACTGGGGGTGTAGAGGCTTCACCGTACTGGGGGTGTGGTGGCTTCACCGTACTGAGGGTGTGGTGGCTTCACCGTACTGGGGGTGTGGTGGCTTCACCGTACTGGGGGTGTGGTGGCTTCACCGTACTGGGGGTGTAGTGGCTTCACCGTACTGGGGGTGTAGTGGCTTCACCGTACTGGGGGTGTGGTGGCTTCACCGTACTGGGGGTGTGGTGGCTTCACCGTACTGGGGGTGTAGTGGCTTCACCGTACTGGGGGTGTAGTGGCTTCACCGTACTGGGGGTGTAGTGGCTTCACCGTACTGGGGGTGTAGAGGCTTCACCGTACTGGGGGTGTAGTGGCTTCACCGTAGTGGGGGTGTAGAGGCTTCACCGTACTGGGGGTGTGGTGGCTTCACCGTAGTGGGGGTGTAGAGGCTTCACCGTAGTGGGGGTGTAGAGGCTTCACCGTACTGGGGGTGTGGTGGCTTCACCGTACTGGGGGTGTGGTGGCTTCACCGTACTGGGGGTGTAGAGGCTTCACCGTAGTGGGGGTGTAGAGGCTTCACTGTACTGGGGGTGTGGTGGCTTCACTGTACTGGGGGTGTAGAGGCTTCACCACTGTACTGGGGGTGTGGTGGCTTCACCGTACTGGGGGTGTAGAGGCTTCACCGTAGTGGGGGTGTAGAGGCTTCACTGTACTGGGGGTGTAGAGGCTTCACCGTACTGGGGGGTGTGGTGGCTTCACCGTACTGGGGGTGTAGAGGCTTCACCGTACTGGGGGTGTAGAGGCTTCACCGTACTGGGGGTGTAGAGGCTTCACCGTACTGGGGGTGTAGAGGCTTCACCGTACTGGGGGTGTAGAGGCTTCACCGTAGTGGGGGTGTGGTGGCTTCACCGTAGTGGGGGTGTAGAGGCTTCACATATCCTCCCTCCCCCTCACATATCCTCCCTCCCCCTCCCCCATCCTCCCTCCCCCTCACATATCGGCCCACCCCTCACATATCGGCCCGCCCTCTCACATATCGGCCCGCCCCCTCACATATCGGCCCGTCCCTCACATATCGGCCCGTCCCCTCACATATCGGCCCGTCCCCTCACATATCGACCCGCCCCCTCACATATCCTCCCTCCCCCTCACATATCCTCCCTCCCCCTCACATATCGGCCCGCCCCCTCACATATCCACCCTCCCCCTCACATATCCGCCCTCCCCTCACATATCGGCCCGCCCCCTCACATATCCACCCTCCCCCTCACATATCGGCCCGCCCCCTCACATATCGACCCTCCCCCTCACATATCCGCCCTCCCCCTCACATATCCGCCCCCCCCTCACATATCGGCCCGCCCCCTCACATATCCACCCTCCCCCTCACATATCCGCCCTCCCCCTCACATATCCGCCCTCCCCCTCACATATCCGCCCTCCCCCTCACATATCCGTCCTCCTCCTCACCTCACATTTAGATATAAGTAACCTATGGGCTGACCACATCAAGTATGGCAGCCGGAGACGCTTAAGTAAGGATCACGTGACTTGGTAGCCCCTCCCTTTCCCGAACGCTACCGGAAGTATGTGCGCGTCTCTTTGTGTGTTCCGGACCCGGGAAATCTGAGTGAGTGACGGAGTCGGGGTGACTGGAGGCCGTGTATGGCTAGACCGGGGTGATGTGTGTGAGGGGAGGACGGGGCCGCTATGGCGGTGCGGATTTGGTGATGTCGGGGGCCTCATATAAAGAAGAGCCGCTGCCCAAAGCAACCTATCAGATCACGCGTTACATGTCCTGCTCTGCCCGAATAAGACGAGAGCTGGATTCTGATTGGTTATTGGGCATCGGCTGTGATTTCGGTCTGTACCTCTCCTTATACGTGACGCGGGAATTATTATTATATTATTATTATTCCTCGTCGTCGTGGACGGTGATCTATTCCGGTCGCGGCCCCTGTATCACGTGACACATCGGTGTAATATGATTTGTTTGGCTCCTCCCAGCGCCGTTCATTGTGACCGGGACTTGGGGCGGTTGCGCTGCCGGACGTGTCGCTTTATGTCGCCCGGTTAGTAAATAATAATAATCTTTATAAAGCGCCCACGTATTGGGCCGCACTTTACGCGTCACGATCCGCCGTTACATAGTCAATCAGGAGGGCTGATCACAAGAGCTTACAATCTATTCCAATAATAAAGTGTCAGCTAAGCGGTCATGTGACCTTCCCCGCGTCACATGACTCAGGCGGCGTGATTAACCCTTCAATAACACTAGCGGACAAAGTCTTGTACAATGCAGCCGCCCTGGAGTCTCTGATCACAGCTTAATGGAGGAGAGCTGCAGTGTAAAGCACAGGGGACAAAGTCCTGTACAATGCAGCCGCCCTGGAGTCTCTGATCACAGCTTAATGGAGGAGAGCTGCAGTGTAAAGCACAGGGGACAAAGCAGCAGCCTGTGATCAGTCAGAAGGTGGGTTTCATCCCCCATATATATATATATACACACAGGATGTAATTTATTCACTGACTGCTGGACGCCGGCTCTTAAGGTTTTGGTTGCGGTCGCGTTCCATGTGTAGAAAGTGAGAGATATTTATTTATTTATTGTTTCTGAACGGGTACTTGTATACAGCACCAAGTAGAGCTGCAGTGTAAAGCATGGAGGAGGGACAGAGCAGCCGCCCCTGATGAGACAGGAGGTGGTTTCAGGCTACCATGGAGCTGCAGTGTAAAGCATGGAGGAGGGATGGAGCAGCCTCCCCTGATGAGACAGGAGGTGGTTTCAGGCTACCATGGAGCTGCAGTGTAAAGCATGGAGGAGGGATGGAGCAGCCTCCCCTGATGAGACAGGAGGTGGTTTCAGGCTACCATGGAGCTGCAGTGTAAAGCATGGAGGAGGGATGGAGCAGCCTCCCCTGATGAGACAGGAGGTGGTTTCAGGCTACCATGGAGCTGCAGTGTCCCCGTCCTCCTATTGGCCCTCCACAGTCACAT
Source organism: Rhinoderma darwinii (assembly GCF_050947455.1). NCBI lineage: Eukaryota > Metazoa > Chordata > Amphibia > Anura > Rhinodermatidae > Rhinoderma > Rhinoderma darwinii. Next base: position 82,070 of record NW_027464151.1, read on the forward strand.
GTGCATTGCGCGGCCGCGGTTTCCGTGTTTTCTTGCGGCGCTGTGACCGCTCCTGATTGGCTGCCGCGTCACCTTCCTTCTTGTCTCTTGCAGCGTAACCTGCCGCCATGTTTGGTTCGTCCAGGGGAGGCGTCCGCGGGGGCCAGGACCAGTTCAACTGGGAAGATGTGAAGACGGATAAACAGCGGGAGAACTATCTCGGTAATGAGTGGGTGACGTGTCCGGGGTCCCCCCATAATCCACCCCCATCTCAGAGGAAACTCGAGCTCTGTCCATCCTGAGCCTCCTGGTTCATGAATAGAATGCGAGAGCCCCAGTGAGGACTGACATGGGCAGAGCGAGGCGGTGATTTCAGCAGTGCAGTGTATTGGGCTCTGTTCACACTAAAAACCGTCTGAAAATACGGAGTTCAAGGGAAAACGGCTCCTGATTTTCAGACCTTTTTTACGGCCGTTTTTGGAGCGGTTATTCCATGGAGTCAAGAAAAACGGCTCCAAAAACGGCTCAACAAGCACTTTTTCTCGGCTGTTTCTTTGCGCGGCTGTGTAAAAAAACGCCCCCTCAGAACAGAACGCCGGTTTTCCCATTGAAATCAATGGGTGGATGTTTGGTGGCGGTCCGAAAAACGGCCGAAAATAAGCCGTGTGAACATAGCCTTAGGGGGGTGTATAGTGTAGAAGGAGGGTCATTGTGTCTTGTGGGAGGGGCCACACATCTTGTGGGAGGGGCCGTGCATCTTTTGGTGGGTGGAGCTGTCATAATGGCGCCTGTCTGTCTCTCTGTGCAGGGAACTCGGTGATGGCGCCAGTCGGCCGCTGGCAGAAGGGGCGAGATCTGACCTGGTATAACAAGGAGAAGAGCTCCGGAGCGGCGCTGAGCCGGGAGCAGGAGATGGCGGCGGTGAAGCACGCGGAGGAGGAAGCCATGTTGGCCGCCCTGTGAGTCTCCTCTGTTGCGTACAGTTTTACGGCAGGATAATGGCGGGCTGACGCCATCTTTATCGAGGGCGGGGAGAATGGGACGTAAAGCAACACAGACCTCTGTCCTGGACTCCAGGCTGCACTGATACATTGTAGCAAGTCCTCAGCTGTGTGGGCAGCACTAGGTCAGGTTGAGTTTTCAGCCTCAATGTTTCCATTCTCCTACAGCAAGCAAAGATCTTGAAATGATTAGGAATTGAAACCCATTGTATTAGTCCAGGCTGCGGAGACGCGGGAGCGGTAACCCCCCCCCCCCCCGATACTCAGCGCTGCTCTTTATTCTCTTCCAGGGGTTACAAGACGGTGAAGCGCCAGCCCAAGGGTCTCAGCAAGGAGGTAAATATGTGACCCCCGGACAATTCTGAAATACTCTGCACCGCTGTGAGGTTACACTGTAGGTAGGAGATGATTTGGGGAGTCCCAGGGAACAAACATTCACTGCAGCAGAATATTCCACATCCCAGTAAGTGGCTGAGCTCCCCGAGCAAGGTGCGCCCCAGAGCAGGAGTGCTCGTTACAGTGGGTCTCCTCTGGATAATGGGCTCGAGGTCGTGTAAGGCGGGATTCACACGACCGGGTCGGGTCCGAGCCCGAGTGCCGGCCGGTAAAATCGGCCATTCTGCCCGGCCGGTTTGCATAAAGTTATGCATCCGTGCCGGGCCGGGCAGATCCGGACAGTGACATCAGCGGCAGCTCCTGAAGGGGAATCCCCATGTGTTCGGGGATTCCGCTTCAGGAGTTTCCCCTGATGTCACTGCCCAGATATGGACAGAGACATCAAGCGCTCTGTCCAGGAGCGGAATCCCCGAACACACGGGGATTCCGCTCCTTCAAGGAGCTTAAGTGCGGCTAGCACATAGCAGAGCGGGGAGATACCTCCCCCCCCCTCCCCGCTCTGCTATAGTGGCGTCGCTGCAGTAGTAGCAGCCGCAGCAGCTGCTGCTACTAGCGGCGCCATCTAAGGTGTCGCCGAGCCAGGGTGCTTTTAACAAGCAGGGGAAGGGAGCCAGCGCAGCGCTCCCTCCACCTGCTGTACACCCCGGCCCTGCAACAGTGTACAGCGATGCCATTCGTCAGAATGGCATCAACTCCTCCTCCTCACATGCACTCTGCGCTGTGAGGAGGAGGAGATAGAGCGCAAGCGCCGGGAAACCCGGCCATCACTCGGAACACATTCCGGTGATGGCCGTGTAATACCCGGCCCCATAGACTTCTATGGGAGCCGGGCGGCCGGGTGTCCGGGCAAAGATAGAGCATGTCCTATTTTTTGACGGCCGGATTTTCCGGCCGTCAAAAAATCGGTCGTGTGAATAGCCCCATTAGGGGTCTATCATTCCTAATGCAGCCGGGTGCCGGCCGATTTATGAACGGCCGGCACCCGGACGGGAAACCCTGCCGTGTGAATGAGGCCTAAAGTGTCCGCCGCTTTATGAAATGATTTGCCGCTTTTACTGGAGAGAAGTCCGGCTGAGGCTTTTATAATGGGGCGTGTTTCCGGTGTTGTTATAGTGACCGCAGACCCCTCGCTGAGCCCCCCCTGAGTGTGATGTGGGGGGGGGGGCAGCGCCCGTGTTCCTGTCTTCTTACCGCTTGTATTATTAGGAGTTTGCGGAGGCGTGTAAGCGGGAAGGATCGGAGCGGGACGAGCGTGGCGGCGTGGACCGGGTGCTGGGACTGGGGACCTCCAGGTAAGATGTGCAGCGGGGGTCCGAGGAAGACCCCAATAACTGCCTGATCATGTGACTTGTACATAGGTGTGTGTTCCTGGTGTATAACTGGTAATATCTGCTCAGATCTATTATACACATACATTACACACTATACACACAGACTATACACACAGACTATACACATACATTACACATACACACACACAGACTATACACACAGACTATACACACAGACTATACACACAGACTATACACACAGACTATACACACAGACTATACACACACAGACTATACACACACAGACTATACACACACAGACTATACACACACAGACTATACACACACAGACTATACACACACAGACTATACACACACAGACTATACACACAGACTATACACACAGACTATACACACAGACTATACACACAGACTATACACACAGACTATACACACAGACTATACACACAGACTATACACACAGACTATACACACAGACTATACACACAGACTATACACACAGACTATACACACACTGACTATACACACACAGACTATACACACACAGACTATACACACACAGACTATACACACACAGACTATACACACACAGACTATACACACACAGACTATACACACACAGACTATACACACACAGACTATACACACACAGACTATACACACACAGACTATACACACACAGACTATACACACACAGACTATACACACACACAGACTATACACACACACAGACTATACACACACACAGACTATACACACACACACTATACACACACACAGACTATACACACACACAGACTATACACACACACAGACTATACACACACACAGACTATACACACACACAGACTATACACACACACAGACTATACACACACACAGACTATACACACACACAGACTATACACACACACAGACTATACACACACACAGACTATACACACACAGACTATACACACACACAGACTATACACACACACAGACTATACACACACACAGACTATACACACACACAGACTATACACACACACAGACTATACACACACACAGACTATACACACACACAGACTATACACACACACAGACTATACACACACACAGACTATACACACACACAGACTATACACACACACAGACTATACACACACACAGACTATACACACACACAGACTATACACAGACTATACACAGACTACACACAGACTACACACACACAGACTACACACACACAGACTACACACACACAGACTACACACACACAGACTACACACACACAGACTACACACACACAGACTACACACACACAGACTACACACACACAGACTACACACACACAGACTACACACACACAGACTACACACACACAGACTACACACACACAGACTACACACACACAGACTACACACACACAGACTACACACACACAGACACTATACACACACAGACACTATACACACACAGACACTATACACACACACAGACACTATACACACACACACAGACACTATACACACACACACAGACACTATACACACACACACAGACACTATACACACACACACAGACACTATACACACACACACAGACACTATACACACACACACAGACACTATACACACACACACAGACACTATACACACACACACAGACACTATACACACACACACAGACACTATACACACACACACAGACACTATACACACACACACACACAGACACTATACACACACAGACACTATACACACACACAGACACTATACACACACACAGACACTATACACACACACAGACACTATACACACACACAGACACTATACACACACAGACACTATACACACACAGACACTATACACACACAGACACTATACACACACAGACACTATACACACACACAGACTATACACACACACAGACTATACACACACACAGACTATACACACACACAGACTATACACACACACAGACTATACACAC
>NW_027464151.1:91711-123350 GCF_050947455.1 Rhinoderma darwinii
TGTGATAGCCTGCGCGGTACTGATGAGCGTTGCCGCTGTACTGTCCCTTTAAGTGTCCTGACGTCTGTTACAGGTCAGAAAGCCGGAAGAAAGCGAAGAAGAAGAGGAAGAAAGAGAAGAAGCATAAGAAGGAGAAGCGGCGGCGGGCGGACCCCTCATCAGATGACGCAGCGGGGGAGAGGTGAGCGCGGAGGAGGGGGAGGTCACCGAGCAGGCAGGGTCAGCACCCCTGAACCCCGGGATAGAGAGCGTCACATTAACCCGTTATACCGGCCACCCGGCTATAGATTGTAATACAGAAACATCCTGATAATCCGGCAGGTGACAGACGTCCAATGAGCAGGAATCTCTGATTGTCCGGCACTTGACGGATCCATCGCTGATGTACAAGTGAGGGCGTCTGCTCATTGTCCGGCTTCATCTCCACCGCTGACACCCGGTCATGGACCCGTCACTGAGCGGCTCAATATATTACTATCTGGACTATCGGAATGATCAGAACCCTGTGTAGTCCCTTCACACACCACCGGAGGGCGCTCGTCCATCGTGAGATGTGGGGATATTGCACTAGAAATCTGCCGAGGTTCAAGAGAAGTGACCCGGCGCCCGGTAGATTTGCTGGGAGAAGCGGAGGCTTGTGTGATGGCTCCAGCCTGGCGGCGGTGGGGGGGGGTCAGCGGAGGCTTGTGTGATGGCTCCAGCCTGGCGGCGGTGGGGGGGGGGTCAGCGGAGGCTTGTGTGATGGCTCCAGCCTGGCGGCGGTGGGGGGGGGGGGGTCAGCGGAGGCTTGTGTGATGGCTCCAGCCTGGCGGCGGTGGGGGGGGTCAGCGGAGGCTTGTGTGATGGCTCCAGCCTGGCGGCGGCGGCGGGGGGGTCAGCGGAGGCTTGTGTGATGGCTCCAGCCTGGCGGGGGGGGTCAGCGGTGACGTCCTGTATGTGACGCCGGTATCCGCTGAGCCCCGCACCCCGACCTCTTCTACAGTTCATCCCACATAATGCTGAAAAATACAACAATTATTTGGTTAACGAAAGAATCTTTTTATTAGAACAGGACCCCTCGCTAAGTCGACCATAACAAAAAATGATTGTCCAAAGTGAACTACCCCTCAAAAAAAGCCGCTCATTCTAGAGGGTCACCCCTCCTGATGTGTCTGTTCTAGTAATTATTCGTATTCCCCGTTACAGGGGTCGTCCCAAAATCATAAATTATCACCTATTCACAGGATAGGTGATCATTTTCTTATCACTAGGACCCCCACCGATCGTGAGAACAGGGGTCTCCAATCACCAGATCCTCCTCCCTGCCGGACGGCCGTGACGAGCACATTGAGTGGAGCGGTAGTCGCGCATGCGGTCAAAGTCTATGGGACTGACGGAAACGGCCGACTACAGCGCCCACCTATGTCCGTCATTCTCATAGACCGCGATTGGAGCGGTGGGCGCATCCTCGACCGCTGCTCCGTTCTAACAACCCCTGCAGGGAGGAAGATCTGGGGGTTTGGGACCCACGATCGGTTGGGGTCACAGCGATCAGAAAATGAAAAGCGCTCCTGTGAAAAGGATATTTAAAGGGGCGGTCCCAAAAATCATAAAATAACAATTTTGAAACATTTTCTTATAACTCTGCGTTGTGCCGTTCCTCTTTTATTCCTCCTAGAAATGTAGAATAAATTGACAACTGGGTGTTAGACTGTGGATACGCCCCTTTTGACAAGAGCAATGCTGACAGTGAGCACTGATTGGACATTGTCGTCTGTGAAGGGACACGCCCCCAACTGGTAACACCCAGCTGGCAATTTATTCCTATATTTCTAAGAGGAATAAAAACGGAGCGGCACGAGGCCGAGTTCTAAGAAAACGTTTCATAATTATTTCATGAGGAATGTAAGTGTTCACTGCAACGGACGTCCGGGGGGGGGGGCTGCTCCTTAATAGGGAAAACACCCGGTGATGAAGGGGTTAAGAAATGCTCGTACTGCAGACCATGCGGTGTAATATAATGAGGTCGGAGAAGATATAACATGAGGTGATGTGACCCGATATATAATAAGAGACTCGTCATCGGCACCAAAATGTCAACCAAAAATAATCAGAAAAGAACATTCAGCAGATAAATAATACAGAGGATCCTCCCATATAAAAGACAGGAGCGGCTGCCGGGTGCCGTCAATCGCCGGGTGCCATGAGGACAGGAGCGGGTGCCGTCAATCGCCGGGTGTCATGAGGACAGGAGTGGCTGCCGGGTGCCGTCAATCGCCGGGTGCCATGAGGACAGGAGTGGCTGCCGGGTGCCGTCAATCGCCGGGTGCCATGAGGACAGGAGCGTCTTTACAGCCCGGCACAGTGTCTGAGATATAACGCGCAGCCGCCCTCAGCTGAGAAACTCCTGTTAGGACAGGTAATGACCGTACAGGACATGTAATACCAGACCAGACTGTAGGGAGGCGCTACTAGACCGCCACTTCACTTAGGCTTTATTCAGACGAACGTAAAATACGCGCGTGCAACGCGCGTGATTTTCACGCGCGTTGCCCGGACCTATATTAGTCTATGGGGCCGTGCAGACATGTGCGTGATTTTCACGCGCGTTGCCCGGACCTATATTAGTCTATGGGGCCGTGCAGACATGTGCGTGATTTTCACGCGCGTTGCCCGTACCTATATTAGTCTATGGGGCCGTGCAGACATGTGCGTGATTTTCACGCGCGTTGCCCGTACCTATATTAGTCTATGGGGCCGTGCAGACATGTGCGTGATTTTCACGCGCGTTGCCCGTACCTATATTAGTCTATGGGGCCGTGCAGACATGTGCGTGATTTTCACGCGCGTTGCCCGTACCTATATTAGTCTATGGGGCCGTGCAGACATGTGCGTGGTTTTTGCGCAGCGTTGCCCGTACCTATATTAGTCTATGGGGCCGTGCAGACATGTGCGTGATTTTTACGCGCGTTGCCCGTACCTATATTAGTCTATGGGGCCGTGCAGACATGTGCGTGATTTTCACGCGCGTTGCCCGTACCTATATTAGTCTATGGGGCCGTGCAGACATGTGCGTGGTTTTTGCGCAGCGTTGCTCCGTTGCCAAAAAGGCACGACATGTCCGTTGATTCAGCGTTTTCAACGCATCACGCACCCATTGAAGTCAATGGGTGCGTGAGAACAACGCAGGGCACACGGAAGCACCTCCGTACGCACAGCGTTTTTCACGCAACACTTGTTAAGTCTATGTAAATGAGTTGAGCAGACAAAACAACTACACACCAGGACGTGGCTTCACTTTCGGAGCACATGCGCACAGTTTACACCGACATCTGCAGCAATAGGAGCTTTTTTACCTGTAAAACCACCCAAAACCAACAAACACGGGCCAAAGTGTGCGGTAACGTGAAATCTTGGTGCGGACATGTGCTCACAGCAAGCGGGTGTAGGAGAAGGTGTCTTTTTGTAGGCTGCCCTCCCCATTACTCCACCCTCCGTTGTTTGGACGTGCGTAAAAAACGCATGCCATACGCGCGTTAAATACGCTATCACGCTGCCCAAACGGATGGCACACCCAACTCCAACGCAACCGAAACGGCGCGTTTTTCACGCGCGCAAAAACGCAACGTTCGTGTGAATCCAGCCTTAATATAGGTGTTTACCAGAGAAACTAAATGTTCCAGCCAATTACACGCGCCGCAGATCTGGACCATCTGTGACATTGTACCGTATATTGTATCCTAAGGCTGGGTTCACACCAGCACATTAACGTCCGTAATAGACGGACGTATTTCGGGCGGAAGTCCCGGACCGAACACAGTGCAGGGAGCCGGGCATAGTTATGTACGACGCTAGGAGTCCCTGCCTCTCCGTGGAACTGCTGTCCCGTACTGAAAACATGATTACAGTACGGGACAGTTGTCCTCCTAGTGTCGTACATAACTATGATGCTAGGAGCCCGGCTCCCTGCACTGAGTTCGGTCCGGGACTTCCGCCCGAAATACGTCCGTCAATTACGGACGTTAATGTGCTGGTGTGAACCCAGCCTTAGAGATCGCTGTATAACGTAATATCCTGTAATGTAATATATAATGTGATATGACTTGGGGCTTATTCAGATGAACGGGATATACGTCCGTGATTTTCACGCGCCTCGCACGGACCTATGCTAGTCTATGGGGCCGTGCAGACAGTCCGTGATTTTCACACAGCGTGAGTCCGCTGCGAAAAAGTCACGACATGTCCGTTCTTTGGGCGTATTTTGCGCATCACGCACCCATTGAAGTCAATGGGTGCGTGAAAATCACGCCCAGCACACGGAAGCACTTCTGTGGGACGAACGTGATTTGCGCAACAGCTGTGAAAAGTATGAATGAAAACAGAAAAGCACCACGTGCTACAAACATCCAAACGGAGTGTCATAATGATGGCGGCCGCGCGAAAAGCACACAGCCACGCATCAGACGCAGCTCACACAGCCACGCATCATACGCAGCTCACACAGCCACGCATCATACGCAGCTCACACAGCCACGCATCATACGCAGCTCACACAGCCACGCATCATACGCAGCTCACACAGCCACGCATCATATGCAGCTCACACAGCCACGCATCAGACGCAGCTCACACAGCCACGCATCATACGCAGCTCACACAGCCACGCATCATACGCAGCTCACACAGCCACGCATCATACGCAGCTCACACAGCCACGCATCATACGCAGCTCACACAGCCACGCATCAGACGCAGCTCACACAGCCACGCATCAGACGCAGCTCACACAGCCACGCATCAGACGCAGCTCACACAGCCACGCATCATACGCAGCTCACACAGCCACGCATCAGACGCAGCTCACACAGCCACGCATCAGACGCAGCTCACACAGCCACGCATCAGACGCAGCTCACACAGCCACGCATCAGACGCAGCTCACACAGCCACGCATCAGACGCAGCTCACACAGCCACGCATCAGACGCAGCTCACACAGCCACGCATCAGACGCAGCTCACACAGCCACGCATCATACGCAGCTCACACAGCCACGCATCATACGCAGCTCACACAGCCACGCATCATACGCAGCTCACACAGCCACGCATCAGACGCAGCTCACACACGGAGCTGTCAAGTGCCTTTTGCACGCGAAAAACGCATACGCTCGTGTGAATCCGGCCTTACGGTAATATATGACCCGATACGATACATAATGTGTGATCTGCTATAATGTAATATGACCCGATATATAATGTGATCCTTTCGGCCGCTCTTCACTTCTGTGCGCTCCTTCCTTTGTGTCTCCTCCGTTGTCGCGCACTCTCCCCCTTGTGTAATGTGACCGCTCTGACCTGTTATTCTCTATTGTAAGGCGGAAGAGACTGAGCCCCTCCAGGCGTAATCCATCATCATCATCATCTCGCCCCCATGGAGCCGGCGGAGCCGACATCCGTTCATCAGAGCAGAGCCGCTCGCCCAGGATCCGCAGCACGCACCCCCCTGACACACGTTCTTCCAGTGACCTCTCCCCTCATAGGCTGGCAAGGCCCCCCGCCAAGCCGAGGAGGTCGCAGTCTCCGCCTGGGGCCAGACGACGGCATGACTCGGAGGATTAATGGGGCTCCGTGGGGAGTCTCCGGTGTCACTCAGGGACAGCGCTGGCCTGATAAGACGGATGTGACCGGAGCGATCAGAGGGGTCAGCGTCTCCACACCCCCGGATTCATGGCGCGGTCCACGTGCAGCGCGAGAGCCGGGGGAGCCGCTCAGACTTTATATTGTACTTTACATAAATTGCTTTATTTTTCTCAGATTCACCATAAATTCTCAGCCGGTTTTATCTTCTGTGAATACGTTTTATATTAACCCCTTCGCGCTCAGCTCAGTAATAGTACTGACCTGAGTTAACACGGCGCCATCTTTCCCCGGCGCGTGTCTGAGCTGTGATAGCCTGCTGTCGGAAACAGCAGGTATCACAGCTTAGTGTGCAGGGACCGATCGCGGTGGTCCCCGCCAATTAACCCCTTAGAAGCCGCGTTCAATAGTGATCGCGGCTTCTTAGGGGTTAAGCTGCCATCGCCGGCCTGCTACACGATAGCGGGCCGCGATGGCTACTATGGCAACCAGAATCCTAACAATGGACTCTGGCTACGCCATCGACGGAAGCCTAGTCAGGACCCACTATGCTTGCTGTCAGCGAACAGCTGACAGTTCTAATACACTGCACTACGCATGTAGTGCAGTGTATTAGAATAGCGATCAGAGCCTCCTGCCCTCATGTCCCCTAGTGGGACAAAGTAAAAAAAGTGTGAAAATAAAAGTTTTAAAAGTAATAAAAGTCAAAATCCCCCTTTTTCCCTTATCAGTCCTTTTATTATTAATATAAATAAACAAATAAACTATACATAATTGGTATCGCCGCGTCCGTAACGGCCTGAACTCCAAAACGATGTTGTTATTTATCCCGCACGGTGAACGCCGTAACAGAAAATAATAATAAACCGAACCACAATCACAATTCTTTGGTCACTTCACCTCCCAAAAAATGGAATAAAAAGAGATCAAAAAGTCGCATGTACCGAAAAATGGTCCTGATGGAAACTACAGTTCGTTACGCAAAAAATAAGTCCTCGCACGGCGTTATGGATTGAAAAATAAAACGTTCTGGCTCTTAGAATAAGGAACACAAAAAGTGAATTATACTTTACAAAATGTATTTTATTGTGCAAACGCCATAAGACATAAAAAACTATAAACATCTGATATCGCCGTAATCGTATCGCCCCGCAGAATAACGTGAATATGTCATTTATAGCGCACGGTGAACGCTGTAAAAAAAATATAATATAAAACAATAGTAGAATTGCTGTTTTTTAGTCACCACGCCACCTAAAAATAGAATAAAAACTGATCAAAAAGCCGCATGCACCCCAAGAAAACTACAATGTATTCCTCAAGGGGTCTAGTTTCCAAAAAGGGGTCACTTTTGGGGGGTTCCCAATGTTTTAGTACCACAAGACCTCTTCAAACCGGACATGGTGCCTAATAAATTAAATTTCACCTCTACTTTGCTCTAAATTCCTGTGAAACATCTAAAGGGTTAATAAACTTTCTAAATGCTGTTGTGAATACTTTGAGGGGTCTAGTTTCTAAAATGGGGTGTTTGATGGGGGTTTCTAATATATGGGCCCCTCAAAGCAACTTCAGATCTGAACTGGAAACTAAAAAATAAAATAAATAAGTGAGGCAATACTTGGCTTCTTACATTATACTGATAATGAGCCGTGCCCACCCCGAGATGACCCCAGTTTTGACCGTTTGTATAAACGGAGACCCCTATTAGACCGTTCCAGTGCCCGGTTTTCCCAGCATTCACCCCCGAGAAGTGTATTTCTATTGATGAGTCCTTGGTACATTTTAAGGGGAGGCTTCAATTCCGCGAGTACCTGCCGGGTAAGAGGGCAAGGTATGGCGTGAAGATGTATAAGCTGCGAGAGTGCATCAGGGTATACCTACAGATTTAGGATATATGAAGGGAAGGACACCAGTATTCAGCCCCCAGAATGCCCCCCCCCCCTTACTGGGAGTTAATGCAAAAATTGTGTGGGATTTGGTGCACCCACTGCTGGACCAGGGTCACCACCTCTACCTGGATAATTTATATACCAGCGTCCCACTCTTCAGGTGCCTCGCTTCCAGAAGTCATGCGGCATGCGGCACGGCTAGAAGAAATCTGAGAGGCCTCCCTAAGAATCTGCAGGGCAAACAAGAAGGGGTGAGAGCCGGGCACATTCTAGCAGCAACATATTGTGTGTCAAGTACAAGACAAGGGAGATGCCACACCAGTACCCATGTACCTGTACGAGGTACCAGCACAGAGACCCCCAAACCAGACTGCATCCTGGACTACAATAGGTACATGGGAGGGGTGGACTTGTCAGATCAAGCCCTGAAGCCCTACAGCGCCATGCGGTGTGGTATAAGAAGCTGGCCGGGCACATTATACAGATGGCTTTGTACAATGCGTACGTGCTACGTCGATGTGCAGGCCAGAGGGGAACTTTCCTGGAATTTCAAGAGGTGATTATCAAGAAACTAATATTTAGGGACCAAGAAGGGGGGGGGGGGCACCCAGTACTTCTTGAAGCGAGGCCACACGCATCGTACCAGGGCAACACTTCCAGGAGAAGTTCCCCAAACTGGCAAGAAGGGAAAAAGTCAAAAGAGGTGCAAAGTCTGCTATAAGAGGGGGATAAGGGAGGACACAATATATCAATGTGACACGTGTCCCGAATAACCAGAGCTCTGTATGAAAGAGTGTTTTCAAATTTATCATCTATCCCTTTATTTTTAATTTACCCCAGTTTTACTCGCTCTGATCCACTTCGCCCAGCTTACCCCTCCTCATCTTTCCCCTCTGAGCCCTGCTGTGTGCCCAGGCAGCTGATAACAGCCACATGGAGGGTATTGCCGTACCCGGGAGAACCCACATTACAGTTTATGGGGTGTATGTCTCCGGTGGCGCATGCTGGGCACAATATATCAGACACTGAATTGGCATATATGTATAGAAAATTGCAAATTTCACTCTGCACCAACTGCTGCACATTATCTTTTACACAATACCTGTGGGGTCAAAATGCTCACTACACCTCTAGATGAATGCCTTAAGGGGTGTAGATTTTAAAACAGGGTCACTTCTCGGGGGTTTCAACTGTACCGGTACCTCAGGGGCTTCTGCGTACAAGACTTAGCACCAGAAAAGCTCCAGTAGGCCAAATGGTGGTCCTTTCCTTCTGAGCCCTGCCGTATGCCCAGGCAGCTAATAACAGCCACATGTAGGGTATTGCCGTACCCCGGAGAACCCACATTACAGTTTATGAGGTGTATGTCTCCGGTGGCACATGCTGGGCACAATATATCGGACACTGACATGGCATACATATATAGAAAACTGCAAATCTCACTCTGCACCATCTGCCTCGCATTACCTTTTAGACAATACCTGTGGAATCAAAATGCTCACTACACCTCTAGATGAATGCCTTAAGGGGTGTCGTTTTTAAAATGGGGTCACTTCTCGGGGGTTTCAACTGTACTGATACCTCAGGGGCTTCTGCACACATGACTTCGCACCAGAAAATTCCCAGTAGGCCACATGGTGGTCCTTTCCTTCTGAGCCCTCCCATGGGCCCAAACGGCAGTTTATCACCACAAATAGGGTATTGCCGCACTCAGGACAAATTGGGCAACAAAATGGGGCATTTTGTTCCCTGTGAAAATAAGAAATTCTGATCAAAAATTACATCTTATTGGAAAAATTGTCATTCTTTTAATTTCACAGCCCAATTCAAATACGCACTGTGAAAAAACTACGGGGTCAAAATGGTAACAACAACCATAAATGAATTCCTTGAGGGGTGCAGTTTACAAAATGGGGTCACTATTGGGGGATTCCTACTGTTTTGGCACCTCAACACCTCTTCAAACCTGGCATGCTGCCTAAAATATATTCTAATAAAAAAGAGGCCCCACAATGCACTAGGTGCTTCTTTGCTTCTGGGGCTTGTGTTTTAGTCCACGAGCGCAGTAGGGCCACATGTGGGACATTTCTAAAAACGGCAGAATCTGGACAATACATATTTAGTAGTGTTTCTCTGGTAAAACCTTCTTTGTTACAGAAAAAAAATAGAATCAAATTGAAATTCAGCAAGAAATTTCACCTCCACTTTGCTTTAATTCCTGTGAAATGCCTGAAGGGTTAAAAAAACCTTTCTAAATGCTGTTTTGAATACTTTGAGGGGTCTAGTTTTTAAAATGGGGTGTTTTATGGGGGTTTCTAATACATAGGCCCCACAAAGCCACTTCAGAACTCAAGAGGTACCTTAAAAAAAAGACTTTTGAAATTTTCTTAAGAATATGAGAAATTGCTGTTTATGTTCTAAGCCTTGTAACGCCCAAGAAAAATAAAATAATGTTCAAAAAACGATGCCAATCTAAAGTAGACATATGGGAAATGTGAACTAGTAACTATTTTGGGTGGTATAACCGTCTGTTTTACAAGCACATGCATTTAAATTCGGAAAAATTCTATTTTTTCAGATTTTTCTCAAAATTGTGCAATTTTTCACAAATAAACACTGAATATATCGACCAAATTTTACCACTAACATAAAGCCCAATGTCTCATGAGAAAACAATCTCAGAATCGCTTGGATAGGTTTAAGCATTCCGACGTTATTACCACATAAAGTGAAATATGTCAGATTTAAAAAAATGGGCTCTGAGCCTTAAGGCCCAAACTAGGCTGCGACCTTAAGGGGTTAATAATAAAATCTCCTCTCCCAAATGTCTGCGCTCCTCCCCCGCATAGCGGACGATCCGTGCCCCCCCGTATATAGTCCGGAGGCCTCACCGCTGCAGCAGCTCCTAAACCTTATCCATGACACACCTTATCCCAGACCTCTCCCCCTTATGTATATACAGGTGTAATGTTATATATAGATAGATAGAGAGAGAGAGAGGAGTGTCCCGTATACACCGGTGTAATGTTATATATAGAGAGAGGAGTGTCCCGTATACACCGGTGTAATGTTATATATAGAGAGAGGAGAGTGTCCTGTATACACAGGTGTAATGTTATATATAGAGAGAGGAGAGTCCCGTATACACCGGTGTAATGTTATATATAGAGAGGAGAGTGTCCCGTATACACAGGTGTAATGTTATATATAGAGAGAGGAGAGTGTCCCGTATACACCGGTGTAATGTTATATATAGAGAGGAGAGTGTCCCGTATACACCGGTGTAATGTTATATATAGAGAGAGGAGTGTCCCGTATACACCGGTGTAATGTTATATATAGAGAGAGGAGAGTGTCCTGTATACACCGGTGTAATGTTATATATAGAGAGAGGAGAGTGTCCCGTATACACAGGTGTAATGTTATATATAGAGAGAGGAGTGTCCCGTATACACAGGTGTAATGTTATATATAGAGAGGAGAGTGTCCCGTATACACCGGTGTAATGTTATATATAGAGAGAGGAGAGTGTCCTGTATACACAGGTGTAATGTTATATATAGAGAGAGGAGAGTCCCGTATACACCGGTGTAATGTTATATATAGAGAGGAGAGTGTCCCGTATACACAGGTGTAATGTTATATATAGAGAGAGGAGTGTCCCGTATACACAGGTGTAATGTTATATATAGAGAGAGGAGTGTCCCGTATACACCGGTGTAATGTTATATATAGAGAGGAGAGTGTCCCGTATACACCGGTGTAATGTTATATATAGAGAGAGGAGAGTGTCCCGTATACACCGGTGTAATGTTATATATAGAGAGAGGAGAGTGTCCCGTATACACCGGTGTAATGTTATATATAGAGAGGAGAGTGTCCCGTATACACAGGCGTCATGTTATATATAGAGAGGAGAGTGTCCCGTATACACCGGTGTAATGTTATATATAGAGAGAGGAGAGTGTCCCGTATACACCGGTGTAATGTTATATATAGAGAGAGGAGTGTCCCGTATACACCGGTGTAATGTTATATATAGAGAGAGGAGAGTGTCCCGTATACACCGGTGTAATGTTATATATAGAGAGAGGAGTGTCCCGTATACACAGGTGTAATGTTATATATAGAGAGGAGAGTGTCCCGTATACACCGGTGTAATGTTATATATAGAGAGAGGAGAGTGTCCCGTATACACAGGTGTAATGTTATATATAGAGAGGAGAGTGTCCCGTATACACAGGTGTAATGTTATATATAGAGAGAGGAGTGTCCCGTATACACCGGTGTAATGTTATATATAGAGAGAGGAGTGTCCCGTATACACCGGTGTAATGTTATATATAGAGAGAGGAGAGTGTCCCGTATACACCGGTGTAATGTTATATATAGAGAGAGGAGAGTGTCCCGTATACACCGGTGTAATGTTATATATAGAGAGAGGAGAGTGTCCCGTATACACCGGTGTAATGTTATATATAGAGAGGAGAGTGTCCCGTATACACAGGTGTAATGTTATATATAGAGAGAGGAGAGTGTCCCGTATACACAGGTGTAATGTTATATATAGAGAGAGGAGAGTGTCCCGTATACACCGGTGTAATGTTATATATAGAGAGAGGAGAGTGTCCCGTATACACCGGTGTAATGTTATATATATATAGAGAGGAGAGTGTCCCGTATACACCGGTGTAATGTTATATATAGAGAGAGGAGAGTGTCCCGTATACACAGGTGTAATGTTATATATATAGAGAGGAGAGTGTCCCGTATACACCGGTGTAATGTTATATATAGAGAGAGGAGAGTGTCCCGTATACACAGGTGTAATGTTATATATATAGAGAGGAGAGTGTCCCGTATACACAGGTGTAATGTTATATATAGAGAGAGGAGAGTGTCCCGTATACACCGGTGTAATGTTATATATAGAGAGAGGAGTGTCCCGTATACACAGGTGTAATGTTATATATATAGAGAGGAGTGTCCCGTATACACCGGTGTAATGTTATATATAGAGAGGAGAGTGTCCCGTATACACCGGTGTAATGTTATATATAGAGAGAGGAGAGTGTCCCGTATACACCGGTGTAATGTTATATATAGAGAGGAGAGTGTCCCGTATACACAGGTGTAATGTTATATATAGAGAGAGGAGTGTCCCGTATATACAGGTGTAATGTTATATATATAGAGAGGAGAGTGTCCCGTATACACAGGTGTAATGTTATATATATAGAGAGGAGAGTGTCCCGTATACACAGGTGTAATGTTATATATATAGAGAGGAGAGTGTCCCGTATACACCGGTGTAATGTTATATATAGAGAGGAGAGTGTCCCGTATACACAGGTGTAATGTTATATATAGAGAGAGGAGAGTGTCCCGTATACACAGGTGTAATGTTATATATAGAGAGGAGAGTGTCCCGTATACACCGGTGTAATGTTATATATATAGAGAGGAGTGTCCCGTATACACAGGTGTAATGTTATATATATAGAGAGAGGAGAGTGTCCCGTATACACAGGTGTAATGTTATATATAGAGAGAGGAGAGTGTCCCGTATACACAGGTGTAATGTTATATATAGAGAGGAGAGTGTCCCGTATACACAGGCGTCATGTTATATATAGAGAGAGGAGAGTGTCCCGTATACACAGGCGTCATGTTATATATAGAGAGGAGAGTGTCCCGTATACACAGGTGTAATGTTATATATATAGAGAGGAGAGTGTCCCGTATACACCGGTGTAATGTTATATATAGAGAGAGGAGAGTGTCCCGTATACACAGGTGTAATGTTATATATAGAGAGAGGCGAGTGTCCCGTATACACAGGTGTAATGTTATATATATATAGAGAGGAGAGTGTCCCGTATACACCGGTGTAATGTTATATATAGAGAGGAGAGTGTCCCGTATACACAGGTGTAATGTTATATATAGAGAGGAGAGTGTCCCGTATACACAGGTGTAATGTTATATATAGAGAGGAGAGTGTCCCGTATACACCGGTGTAATGTTATATATAGAGAGGAGAGTGTCCCGTATACACAGGTGTAATGTTATATATAGATAGATAGAGAGAGAGAGAGGAGTGTCCCGTATACACAGGTGCAATGTTATATATAGAGAGGAGAGTGTCCCGTATACACAGGCGTCATGTTATATATAGAGAGGAGAGTGTCCCGTATACACAGGTGTAATGTTATATATAGAGAGGAGAGTGTCCCGTATACACAGGTGTAATGTTATATATATAGAGAGGAGTGTCCCGTATACACAGGTGTAATGTTATATATAGAGAGGAGTGTCCCGTATACACAGGTGTAATGTTATATATAGAGAGAGGAGTGTCCCGTATACACAGGTGTAATGTTATATATATAGAGAGGAGAGTGTCCCGTATACACAGGTGTAATGTTATATATATAGAGAGGAGAGTGTCCCGTATACACAAGTGTAATGTTATATATAGAGAGGAGAGTGTCCCGTATACACAGGTGTAATGTTATATATATAGAGAGGAGAGTGTCCCGTATACACAGGTGTAATGTTATATATATAGAGAGGAGAGTGTCCCGTATACACAGGTGTAATGTTATATATATAGAGAGGAGTGTCCCGTATACACAGGTGTAATGTTATATATATAGTTAGGAGTGTCCCGTATACACCGGTGTAATGTTATATAGAGAGGAGAGTGTCCCGTATACACAGGTGTAATGTTATATATAGAGAGGAGAGTGTCCCGTATACACCGGTGTAATGTTATATATAGAGAGGAGAGTGTCCCGTATACACAGGTGTAATGTTATATATATAGAGAGGAGAGTGTCCCGTATACACAGGTGTAATGTTATATATAGAGAGGAGAGTGTCCCGTATACACAGGTGTAATGTTATATATAGAGAGAGGAGAGTGTCCCGTATACACAGGTGTAATGTTATATATAGAGAGAGGAGTGTCCCGTATACACAGGTGTAATGTTATATATATAGAGAGGAGTGTCCCGTATACACAGGTGTAATGTTATATATAGAGAGAGGAGAGTGTCCCGTATACACAGGTGTAATGTTATATATAGAGAGAGGAGTGTCCCGTATACACAGGTGTAATGTTATATATAGAGAGAGGAGAGTGTCCCGTATACACAGGTGTAATGTTATATATAGAGAGAGGAGTGTCCCGTATACACAGGTGTAATGTTATATATATAGAGAGGAGAGTGTCCCGTATACACAGGTGTAATGTTATATATATAGAGAGGAGAGTGTCCCGTATACACAGGCGTCATGTTATATATATAGAGAGAGAGGAGTGTCCCGTATACACCGGTGTAATGTTATATATAGAGAGGAGAGTGTCCCGTATACACAGGTGTAATGTTATATATAGAGAGAGGAGAGTGTCCCGTATACACAGGTGTAATGTTATATATAGAGAGAGGAGAGTGTCCCGTATACACAGGTGTAATGTTATATATAGAGAGAGGAGAGTGTCCCGTATACACAGGTGTAATGTTATATATATAGAGAGAGAGGAGTGTCCCGTATACACCGGTGTAATGTTATATATAGAGAGGAGAGTGTCCCGTATACACAGGTGTAATGTTATATATAGAGAGAGGAGAGTGTCCCGTATACACAGGTGTAATGTTATATATAGAGAGAGGAGAGTGTCCCGTATACACAGGTGTAATGTTATATATAGAGAGAGGAGAGTGTCCCGTATACACAGGTGTAATGTTATATATAGAGAGAGGAGAGTGTCCCGTATACACAGGTGTAATGTTATATATAGAGAGAGGAGTGTCCCGTATACACAGGTGTAATGTTATATATATAGAGAGGAGTGTCCCGTATACACAGGTGTAATGTTATATATAGAGAGGAGAGTGTCCCGTATACACCGGTGTAATGTTATATATAGAGAGAGGAGTGTCCCGTATACACCGGTGTAATGTTATATATATAGAGAGGAGAGTGTCCCGTATACACAGGTGTAATGTTATATATATAGAGAGGAGAATGTCCCGTATACACAGGTGTAATGTTATATATAGAGAGGAGAGTGTCCCGTATACACAGGTGTAATGTTATATATAGAGAGGAGAGTGTCCCGTATACACAGGTGTAATGTTATATATAGAGAGAGGAGTGTCCCGTATACACAGGTGTAATGTTATATATATAGAGAGGAGAGTGTCCCGTATACACCGGTGTAATGTTATATATATAGAGAGGAGTGTCCCGTATACACAGGTGTAATGTTATATATAGAGAGGAGAGTGTCCCGTATACACAGGTGTAATGTTATATATATAGTTACATAGTACGGCTGAAAAAAGACACATGTCCATCAAGTTCAACCAAGGGAAGGGAAAAGGGAAGGAAAAATTTCTACACATAGGAGCTAATATTTTTTTGTTCTAGGAAATTATCTAACCCTTTTTTAAAGCCATCTACTGTCCCTGCTGTGACGGCTCCTGCGGTGTCTCCTGTCCCTGCTGTGACGGCTCCTGCGGTGTCTACTGTCCCTGCTGTGACGGCTCCTGCGGTGTCTCCTGTCCCTGCTGTGACGGCTCCTGCGGTGTCTACTGTCCCTGCTGTGACGGCTCCTGCGGTGTCTACTGTACCTGCTGTGACGGCTCCTGCGGTGTCTACTGTCCCTGCTGTGACAGCTCCTGCGGTGTCTACTGTCCCTGCTGTGACGGCTCCTGAGGTGTCTCCTGTCCCTGCTGTGACGGCTCCTGCGGTGTCTCCTGTCCCTGCTGTGACAGCTCCTGCGGTGTCTACTGTCCCTGCTGTGACGGCTCCTGCGGTGTCTCCTGTCCCTGCTGTGACGGCTCCTGCGGTGACTATTCCATAGATTCACAGTTCTCACTGTAAAGAAGCCTTGTCGCCTCTGCAGCTTGAACCTTTTTTTCTCCAGACGGAGGGAGCGCCCCCTTGTTTTTTGAGGGGGTTTTACATGGAACAGGATTTCACCATATTTTTTGTATGTGCCATTAATATATTTATATAAGTTAATCATGTCCCCCCTTAGTCGTCTTTTTTCAAGGCTAAATAGGTTTAATTCTTTCAATCTTTCCTCATAACTTAAATTCTCCATGCCCCTTATTAGCTTAGTTGCTCTTCTTTGTATTTTTTCCAACTCCAGGGCATCCTTTCTATGAACTGGAGCCCAGAACTGAACTGCATATTCTAGATGAGGCCTCACTAATGCTTTGTAAAGTGGCATTATTACATCCCTGTCCCGCGAGTCCATGCCTCTTTTAATACACGACAATATCCTGCTGGCCGTTGAAGCAGCTGATTGACACTGCATGCTGTTATTGAGTTTATGATTTACAAGTACACCCAGATCCTTCTCAACAAGTGAATCCGCCAGTGTAGCGCCCCCTAGGACATATGATGCATGCAGGTTGTTGGTACCCAGATGCATAACTTTACATTTATCTACATTAAACTTCATTTGCCAAGTGGACGCCCAAACACTTAGTTTGTTTAAATCTGCCTGTAATTCATGAACATCTTCCATAGTCTGAACTATATTACATAGCTTGGTGTCATCTGCAAAAATAGAAATAGTGCTATTAATCCCATCCTCTATATCATTAATAAATAAGTTGAATAATAGGGGTCCCAGCACTGAACCCTGGGGTACACCACTTATAACCGGGGACCATTCAGAGAAGGAATCATTGACCACAACTCTCTGGATACGGTCCTTGAGCCAATTCTCAATCCAATTACAAACTATATTTTCTAAACCTATAGTCCTTAATTTACCCATTAGGCGTCTATGGGGGACAGTGTCAAATGCCTTTGCAAAGTCCAAAAACACTAAATCCACAGCGGCCCCTCTGTCTAGACTTCTGCTCACCTCTTCATAAAAACAGATTAGGTTCGTTTGACAACTTCTGTCCTTAGTAAAACCGTGCTGGCTGTCACTTATAATGCTATTTATTGTCACATAATCCTGTATATAGTCCCTCAATAGCCCCTCAAACATTTTCCCCACGATGGATGTTAAGCTTACTGGTCTATAATTACCCGGGGAAGACCTAGAGCCCTTTTTGAAAATAGGCACCACATTTGCGCTGCGCCAGTCCCTTGGCACTATACCAGTCACTAGAGATTCTCTGAATATTATGAAAAGGGGGACAGAAATAACTGAACTAAGCTCTTTAAGAACTCTAGGGTGTAACCCATCTGGTCCCGGAGCCTTGTGCACATTTATTTTATTTAATTTAGCTTGGACCATCTCTACATTCATCCAATTCAGTATATCAGCCGATATATTAACAGCACTGGCACCGGCTACATCAGCTGCTCCTTCTTCTGTTGTATATACAGAGCTAAAGAACCCATTTAGTAACTCTGCCTTCTCTTGATCCCCTGTGATCAACTCCCCATTACCATTATCTAGGGGTCCTACATGTTCAGACCTTGGCTTTTTTGCATTTATATGCTTGAAGAATTTTTTAGGATTTGTTTTACTATCCTTGGCCACCTGCCTTTCATTTTGTATTTTTGCTAATTTTATTACATTTTTACAGATTTTATTAAGCTCTTTATATTTTACAAAGGCTACAGCTGTACCCTCAGATTTGTATTTTTTAAATGCCCTTTTTTTGTCATGTATTGCCCCTTTCACAGAAGGTGTAAGCCATGTGGGGTTTAATTTGAGTCGTTTATACTTATTACCTGTAGGAATAAATTTTGCACTATAATAACTCAAAGTAGATGTGAAAATCTCCCATTTATCATTTGTTCCATTATTTGACATTAGTTCTTCCCAGTCCATATCCTGAATTGCCGCCTCATCCTGGGGAAATTGGCTTTCTTAAAATTAAATGTTTTTGCCCTCCCAGCCTGCGTTTGTTTTTTACAGTATAGGTAAAATGTAACTATATTATGATCACTGTTACCGAGGTTTTCACGAACATTGACATTCCCAACAAGATCTGCATTATTAGAAATGACCAGATCCAACAGAGCTTCACCTCTAGTCGGGTCTTCCACAAACTGGCCCATAGAGAGGAGTGTCCCGTATACACCGGTGTAATGTTATATATATAGAGAGGAGTGTCCCGTATACACAGGTGTAATGTTATATATATAGAGAGGAGAGTGTCCCGTATACACAGGTGTAATGTTATATATAGAGAGAGGAGTGTCCCGTATACACAGGCGTCATGTTATATATAGAGAGAGGAGAGTGTCCCGTATACACCGGTGTAATGTTATATATAGAGAGGAGAGTGTCCCGTATACACAGGTGTAATGTTATATATATAGAGAGGAGAGTGTCCCGTATACACAGGTGTAATGTTATATAGAGAGAGGAGAGTGTCCCGTATACACCGGTGTAATGTTATATAGAGAGGAGAGTGTCCCGTATACACAGGTGTAATGTTATATATATAGAGAGGAGAGTGTCCCGTATACACAGGCGTCATGTTATATATAGAGAGAGGAGAGTGTCCCGTATACACCGGTGTAATGTTATATATATAGAGAGGAGAGTGTCCCGTATACACAGGCGTCATGTTATATATATAGAGAGGAGAGTGTCCCGTATACACAGGTGTAATGTTATATATAGAGAGAGGAGTGTCCCGTATACACCGGTGTAATGTTATATATATAGAGAGGAGAGTGTCCCGTATACACAGGTGTAATGTTATATATAGAGAGAGGAGAGTGTCCCGTATACACAGGTGTAATGTTATATATAGAGAGGAGAGTGTCCCGTATACACAGGCGTCATGTTATATATATAGAGAGGAGTGTCCCGTATACACAGGTGTAATGTTATATATAGAGAGAGGAGAGTGTCCTGTATACACAGGTGTAATGTTATATATATAGAGAGGAGAGTGTCCTGTATACACCGGTGTAATGTTATATATATAGAGAGGAGAGTGTCCTGTATACACCGGTGTAATGTTATATATATAGAGAGGAGTGTCCCGTATACACAGGTGTAATGTTATATATAGAGAGGAGAGTGTCCCGTATACACAGGTGTAATGTTATATATAGAGAGAGGAGTGTCCCGTATACACAGGTGTAATGTTATATATATAGAGAGGAGTGTCCCGTATACACAGGTGTAATGTTATATATATAGAGAGGAGAGTGTCCCGTATACACAGGTGTAATGTTATATATATAGAGAGGAGAGTGTCCCGTATACACAGGTGTAATGTTATATAGAGAGGAGAGTGTCCCGTATACACAGGTGTAATGTTATATATATAGAGAGGAGAGTGTCCCGTATACACAGGTGTAATGTTATATATATAGAGAGGAGAGTGTCCCGTATACACAGGTGTAATGTTATATATAGAGAGAGGAGAGTGTCCCGTATACACAGGTGTAATGTTATATATAGAGAGAGGAGAGTGTCCCGTATACACAGGCGTCATGTTATATATATAGAGAGGAGAGTGTCCCGTATACACAGGCGTCATGTTATATATATAGAGAGGAGAGTGTCCCGTATACACAGGCGTCATGTTATATATATAGAGAGGAGTGTCCCGTATACACAGGTGTAATGTTATATATATAGAGAGGAGAGTGTCCCGTATACACAGGTGTAATGTTATATATATAGAGAGGAGAGTGTCCCGTATACACAGGTGTAATGTTATATATATAGAGAGGAGAGTGTCCCGTATACACCGGTGTAATGTTATATATATAGAGAGGAGTGTCCCGTATACACAGGTGTAATGTTATATAGAGAGGAGAGTGTCCCGTATACACAGGTGTAATGTTATATATAGAGAGAGGAGAGTGTCCCGTATACACAGGCGTCATGTTATATATAGAGAGAGGAGAGTGTCCCGTATACACAGGTGTAATGTTATATATATAGAGAGGAGAGTGTCCCGTATACACAGGCGTCATGTTATATATATAGAGAGGAGTGTCCCGTATACACAGGTGTAATGTTATATATATAGAGAGGAGTGTCCCGTATACACAGGTGTAATGTTATATAGAGAGGAGAGTGTCCCGTATACACAGGTGTAATGTTATATATATAGAGAGGAGAGTGTCCCGTATACACAGGCGTCATGTTATATATAGAGAGAGGAGTGTCCCGTATACACAGGTGTAATGTTATATATAGAGAGGAGAGTGTCCCGTATACACCGGTGTAATGTTATATATATAGAGAGGAGTGTCCCGTATACACAGGCGTCATGTTATATATAGAGAGAGGAGAGTGTCCCGTATACACAGGTGTAATGTTATATATATAGAGAGGAGTGTCCCGTATACACAGGTGTAATGTTATATATAGATAGAGAGAGAGAGAGGAGTGTCCCGTATACACAGGTGTAATGTTATATATATAGAGAGGAGAGTGTCCCGTATACACCGGTGTAATGTTATATATAGAGAGGAGAGTGTCCCGTATACACAGGTGTAATGTTATATATATAGAGAGGAGTGTCCCGTATACACAGGCGTCATGTTATATATATAGAGAGGAGAGTGTCCCGTATACACCGGTGTAATGTTATATATAGAGAGGAGAGTGTCCCGTATACACAGGCGTCATGTTATATATATAGAGAGGAGAGTGTCCCGTATACACAGGCGTCATGTTATATATATAGAGAGGAGTGTCCCGTATACACAGGTGTAATGTTATATATATAGAGAGGAGAGTGTCCCGTATACACAGGCGTCATGTTATATATATAGAGAGGAGTGTCCCGTATACACCGGTGTAATGTTATATATATAGAGAGGAGAGTGTCCCGTATACACAGGTGTAATGTTATATATATAGAGAGGAGTGTCCCGTATACACAGGTGTAATGTTATATATAGAGAGGAGAGTGTCCCGTATACACAGGTGTAATGTTATATATATAGAGAGGAGAGTGTCCCGTATACACAGGTGTAATGTTATATATAGAGAGGAGAGTGTCCCGTATACACAGGTGTAATGTTATATATATAGAGAGGAGAGTGTCCCGTATACACAGGTGTAATGTTATATATATAGAGAGGAGAGTGTCCCGTATACACAGGTGTAATGTTATATATATAGAGAGGAGTGTCCCGTATACACAGGTGTAATGTTATATATAGAGAGAGGAGAGTGTCCCGTATACACAGGTGTAATGTTATATATATAGAGAGGAGTGTCCCGTATACACAGGTGTAATGTTATATATAGAGAGAGGAGTGTCCCGTATACACAGGTGTAATGTTATATATATAGAGAGGAGAGTGTCCCGTATACACAGGTGTAATGTTATATATATAGAGAGAGAGGAGTGTCCCGTATACACCGGTGTAATGTTATATATAGAGAGGAGAGTGTCCCGTATACACCGGTGTAATGTTATATATAGAGAGGAGAGTGTCCCGTATACACAGGCGTCATGTTATATATATAGAGAGGAGAGTGTCCCGTATACACAGGCGTCATGTTATATATATAGAGAGGAGTGTCCCGTATACACAGGTGTAATGTTATATATATAGAGAGGAGAGTGTCCCGTATACACAGGTGTAATGTTATATAGAGAGGAGAGTGTCCCGTATACACAGGTGTAATGTTATATATATAGAGAGGAGAGTGTCCCGTATACACAGGTGTAATGTTATATATATAGAGAGGAGAGTGTCCCGTATACACAGGTGTAATGTTATATATAGAGAGAGGAGAGTGTCCCGTATACACAGGTGTAATGTTATATATATAGAGAGGAGAGTGTCCCGTATACACAGGTGTAATGTTATATATAGAGAGAGGAGTGTCCCGTATACACAGGTGTAATGTTATATATAGAGAGAGGAGAGTGTCCCGTATACACAGGCGTCATGTTATATATATAGAGAGGAGAGTGTCCCGTATACACAGGCGTCATGTTATATATATAGAGAGGAGAGTGTCCCGTATACACAGGCGTCATGTTATATATATAGAGAGGAGTGTCCCGTATACACAGGTGTAATGTTATATATATAGAGAGGAGAGTGTCCCGTATACACAGGTGTAATGTTATATATATAGAGAGGAGAGTGTCCCGTATACACAGGTGTAATGTTATATATATAGAGAGGAGAGTGTCCCGTATACACCGGTGTAATGTTATATATATAGAGAGGAGTGTCCCGTATACACAGGTGTAATGTTATATAGAGAGGAGAGTGTCCCGTATACACAGGTGTAATGTTATATATAGAGAGAGGAGAGTGTCCCGTATACACAGGCGTCATGTTATATATAGAGAGAGGAGAGTGTCCCGTATACACAGGTGTAATGTTATATATATAGAGAGGAGAGTGTCCCGTATACACAGGCGTCATGTTATATATATAGAGAGGAGTGTCCCGTATACACAGGTGTAATGTTATATATATAGAGAGGAGTGTCCCGTATACACAGGTGTAATGTTATATAGAGAGGAGAGTGTCCCGTATACACAGGTGTAATGTTATATATATAGAGAGGAGAGTGTCCCGTATACACAGGCGTCATGTTATATATAGAGAGAGGAGTGTCCCGTATACACAGGTGTAATGTTATATATAGAGAGGAGAGTGTCCCGTATACACCGGTGTAATGTTATATATATAGAGAGGAGAGTGTCCCGTATACACAGGTGTAATGTTATATATAGAGAGAGGAGAGTGTCCCGTATACACAGGTGTAATGTTATATATATAGAGAGGAGTGTCCCGTATACACAGGTGTAATGTTATATATAGATAGAGAGAGAGAGAGGAGTGTCCCGTATACACAGGTGTAATGTTATATATATAGAGAGGAGAGTGTCCCGTATACACCGGTGTAATGTTATATATAGAGAGGAGAGTGTCCCGTATACACAGGTGTAATGTTATATATATAGAGAGGAGTGTCCCGTATACACAGGCGTCATGTTATATATATAGAGAGGAGAGTGTCCCGTATACACCGGTGTAATGTTATATATAGAGAGGAGAGTGTCCCGTATACACAGGCGTCATGTTATATATATAGAGAGGAGAGTGTCCCGTATACACAGGCGTCATGTTATATATATAGAGAGGAGAGTGTCCCGTATACACAGGTGTAATGTTATATATATAGAGAGGAGTGTCCCGTATACACAGGTGTAATGTTATATATAGAGAGAGGAGAGTGTCCCGTATACACAGGTGTAATGTTATATATATAGAGAGGAGTGTCCCGTATACACAGGTGTAATGTTATATATAGAGAGAGGAGAGTGTCCCGTATACACCGGTGTAATGTTATATAGAGAGGAGAGTGTCCCGTATACACAGGCGTCATGTTATATATAGAGAGGAGAGTGTCCCGTATACACCGGTGTAATGTTATATATAGAGAGGAGAGTGTCCCGTATACACAGGTGTAATGTTATATATAGAGAGGAGAGTGTCCCGTATACACAGGTGTAATGTTATAT
This sequence comes from Rhinoderma darwinii, assembly GCF_050947455.1. Lineage (NCBI taxonomy): Eukaryota > Metazoa > Chordata > Amphibia > Anura > Rhinodermatidae > Rhinoderma > Rhinoderma darwinii. The sequence continues at coordinate 115,681 of NW_027464151.1, forward strand.
ATATAGAGAGGAGAGTGTCCCGTATACACAGGCGTCATGTTATATATATAGAGAGGAGTGTCCCGTATACACAGGTGTAATGTTATATATATAGAGAGGAGAGTGTCCCGTATACACAGGTGTAATGTTATATATATAGAGAGGAGTGTCCCGTATACACAGGTGTAATGTTATATATAGAGAGAGGAGAGTGTCCCGTATACACAGGTGTAATGTTATATATATAGAGAGGAGTGTCCCGTATACACAGGTGTAATGTTATATATAGAGAGAGGAGTGTCCCGTATACACAGGTGTAATGTTATATATAGAGAGAGGAGAGTGTCCCGTATACACAGGCGTCATGTTATATATATAGAGAGGAGAGTGTCCCGTATACACAGGCGTCATGTTATATATATAGAGAGGAGTGTCCCGTATACACAGGTGTAATGTTATATATATAGAGAGGAGAGTGTCCCGTATACACAGGTGTAATGTTATATATATAGAGAGGAGTGTCCCGTATACACAGGTGTAATGTTATATAGAGAGGAGAGTGTCCCATATACACAGGTGTAATGTTATATATAGAGAGAGGAGAGTGTCCCGTATACACAGGCGTCATGTTATATATATAGAGAGGAGAGTGTCCCGTATACACAGGCGTCATGTTATATATATAGAGAGGAGTGTCCCGTATACACAGGTGTAATGTTATATATATAGAGAGGAGAGTGTCCCGTATACACAGGTGTAATGTTATATATATAGAGAGGAGAATGTCCCGTATACACAGGTGTAATGTTATATATAGAGAGGAGAGTGTCCCGTATACACAGGTGTAATGTTATATATATAGAGAGGAGTGTCCCGTATACACAGGTGTAATGTTATATATAGAGAGGAGAGTGTCCCGTATACACCGGTGTAATGTTATATATAGAGAGGAGAGTGTCCCGTATACACAGGCGTCATGTTATATATAGAGAGGAGAGTGTCCCGTATACACAGGTGTAATGTTATATATATAGAGAGAGGAGTGTCCCGTATACACAGGTGTAATGTTATATATAGAGAGAGGAGAGTGTCCCGTATACACAGGTGTAATGTTATATATAGAGAGGAGAGTGTCCCGTATACACCGGTGTAATGTTATATATAGAGAGAGGAGAGTGTCCCGTATACACCGGTGTAATGTTATATATAGAGAGGAGAGTGTCCCGTATACACCGGTGTAATGTTATATATATAGAGAGGAGTGTCCCGTATACACCGGTGTAATGTTATATATATAGAGAGGAGAGTGTCCCGTATACACCGGTGTAATGTTATATATAGAGAGGAGAGTGTCCCGTATACACAGGTGTAATGTTATATATAGAGAGGAGAGTGTCCCGTATACACCGGTGTAATGTTATATATATAGAGAGGAGTGTCCCGTATACACCGGTGTAATGTTATATATATAGAGAGGAGAGTGTCCCGTATATACAGGCGTCATGTTATATATATAGAGAGGAGAGTGTCCCGTATACACAGGTGTAATGTTATATATATAGAGAGGAGAGTGTCCCGTATACACAGGTGTAATGTTATATATATAGAGAGGAGAGTGTCCCGTATACACAGGCGTCATGTTATATATATAGAGAGGAGTGTCCCGTATACACCGGTGTAATGTTATATATATAGAGAGGAGTGTCCCGTATACACCGGTGTAATGTTATATATATAGAGAGGAGAGTGTCCCGTATACACCGGTGTAATGTTATATATATAGAGAGGAGAGTGTCCCGTATACACAGGCGTCATGTTATATATATAGAGAGGAGTGTCCCGTATACACCGGTGTAATGTTATATATATAGAGAGGAGTGTCCCGTATACACCGGTGTAATGTTATATATATAGAGAGGAGAGTGTCCCGTATACACCGGTGTAATGTTATATATATAGAGAGGAGAGTGTCCCGTATACACAGGTGTAATGTTATATATAGAGAGGAGAGTGTCCCGTATACACAGGTGTAATGTTATATATAGAGAGAGGAGTGTCCCGTATACACAGGTGTAATGTTATATATATAGAGAGGAGTGTCCCGTATACACCGGTGTAATGTTATATATATAGAGAGGAGAGTGTCCCGTATACACCGGTGTAATGTTATATATATAGAGAGGAGTGTCCCGTATACACCGGTGTAATGTTATATATATAGAGAGAGGAGTGTCCCGTATACACAGGTGTAATGTTATATATATAGAGAGGAGAGTGTCCCGTATACACCGGTGTAATGTTATATATATAGAGAGGAGAGTGTCCCGTATACACCGGTGTAATGTTATATATAGAGAGGAGAGTGTCCCGTATACACAGGTGTAATGTTATATATAGAGAGGAGAGTGTCCCGTATACACCGGTGTAATGTTATATATATAGAGAGGAGTGTCCCGTATACACCGGTGTAATGTTATATATATAGAGAGGAGAGTGTCCCGTATACACAGGTGTAATGTTATATATAGAGAGAGGAGAGTGTCCCGTATATACAGGCGTCATGTTATATATAGAGAGGAGAGTGTCCCGTATACACAGGTGTAATGTTATATATATAGAGAGGAGAGTGTCCTGTAGACACCGGTGTAATGTTATATATATAGAGAGGAGAGTGTCCCGTATACACAGGCGTCATGTTATATATATAGAGAGGAGTGTCCCGTATACACAGGTGTAATGTTATATATAGAGAGAGGAGAGTGTCCCGTATACACCGGTGTAATGTTATATATAGAGAGAGGAGAGTGTCCCGTATACACCGGTGTAATGTTATATATATAGAGAGGAGTGTCCCGTATACACCGGTGTAATGTTATATATAGAGAGGAGAGTGTCCCGTATACACCGGTGTAATGTTATATATATAGAGAGGAGAGTGTCCCGTATACACAGGTGTAATGTTATATATATAGAGAGGAGAGTGTCCCGTATACACAGGTGTAATGTTATATATATAGAGAGGAGTGTCCCGTATACACAGGTGTAATGTTATATATAGAGAGAGGAGAGTGTCCCGTATACACAGGTGTAATGTTATATATAGAGAGAGGAGAGTGTCCCGTATACACAGGTGTAATGTTATATATAGAGAGAGGAGTGTCCCGTATACACCGGTGTAATGTTATATATAGAGAGGAGAGTGTCCCGTATACACAGGTGTAATGTTATATATAGAGAGGAGAGTGTCCCGTATACACAGGTGTAATGTTATATATATAGAGAGGAGAGTGTCCCGTATACACAGGTGTAATGTTATATATATAGAGAGGAGAGTGTCCCGTATACACAGGTGTAATGTTATATATAGAGAGAGGAGAGTGTCCCGTATACACCGGTGTAATGTTATATATAGAGAGGAGAGTGTCCCGTATACACAGGTGTAATGTTATATATATAGAGAGGAGAGTGTCCCGTATACACCGGTGTAATGTTATATATAGAGAGAGGAGAGTGTCCCGTATACACAGGTGTAATGTTATATATATAGAGAGGAGTGTCCCGTATACACAGGTGTAATGTTATATATAGAGAGAGGAGAGTGTCCCGTATACACCGGTGTAATGTTATATATATAGAGAGGAGTGTCCCGTATACACAGGTGTAATGTTATATATATAGAGAGGAGAGTGTCCCGTATACACAGGTGTAATGTTATATATATAGAGAGAGGAGAGTGTCCCGTATACACAGGTGTAATGTTATATATAGAGAGAGGAGTGTCCCATATACACAGGTGTAATGTTATATAGAGAGGAGAGTGTCCCGTATACACAGGTGTAATGTTATATATATAGAGAGGAGAGTGTCCCGTATACACAGGTGTAATGTTATATATATAGAGAGGAGAGTGTCCCGTATACACCGGTGTAATGTTATATATAGAGAGAGGAGAGTGTCCGTATACACCGGTGTAATGTTATATAGAGAGGAGAGTGTCCCGTATACACAGGCGTCATGTTATATATAGAGAGGAGAGTGTCCCGTATACACAGGTATAATGTTATATATAGAGAGAGGAGAGTGTCCCGTATACACAGGCGTCATGTTATATATAGAGAGGAGAGTGTCCCGTATACACAGGTGTAATGTTATATAGAGAGAGGAGAGTGTCCCGTATACACAGGTGTAATGTTATATATATATAGAGAGGAGTGTCCCGTATACACAGGTGTAATGTTATATAGAGAGAGGAGAGTGTCCCGTATACACCGGTGTAATGTTATATATAGAGAGAGGAGAGTGTCCCGTATACACCGGTGTAATGTTATATATATATAGAGAGGAGTGTCCCGTATACACAGGTGTAATGTTATATAGAGAGAGGAGAGTGTCCCGTATACACAGGTGTAATGTTATATATATAGAGAGGAGAGTGTCCCGTATACACAGGTGTAATGTTATATATATAGAGAGAGGAGAGTGTCCTGTATACACAGGTGTAATGTTATATATATAGAGAGGAGAGTGTCCCGTATACACAGGTGTAATGTTATATATAGAGAGGAGAGTGTCCCGTATACACAGGTGTAATGTTATATATATAGAGAGAGAGTGTCCCGTATACACAGGTGTAATGTTATATATATAAAGAGGAGAGTGTCCCGTATACACCGGTATAATGTTATATATAGAGAGAGGAGAGTGTCCCGTATACACAGGTGTAATGTTATATATAGAGAGGAGAGTGTCCCGTATACACAGGTGTAATGTTATATATATAGAGAGGAGAGTGTCCCGTATACACAGGTGTAATGTTATATAGAGAGAGGAGTGTCCCGTATACACAGGTGTAATGTTATATATAGAGAGGAGAGTGTCCCGTATACACAGGTGTAATGTTATATATAGAGAGGAGAGTGTCCCGTATACACAGGTGTAATGTTATATATATAGAGAGGAGTGTCCCGTATACACAGGTGTAATGTTATATATATAGAGAGGAGAGTGTCCCGTATACACAGGTGTAATGTTATATATAGAGAGAGGAGAGTGTCCCGTATACACCGGTGTAATGTTATATATAGAGAGGAGAGTGTCCCGTATACACAGGTGTAATGTTATATATATAGAGAGGAGTGTCCCGTATACACAGGTGTAATGTTATATATATATAGAGAGGAGAGTGTCCCGTATACACCGGTGTAATGTTATATATAGAGAGAGGAGAGTGTCCCGTATACACCGGTGTAATGTTATATATAGAGAGGAGAGTGTCCCGTATACACCGGTGTAATGTTATATATAGAGAGGAGAGTGTCCCGTATACACAGGTGTAATGTTATATATAGAGAGAGGAGAGTGTCCCGTATACACCGGTGTAATGTTATATATATAGAGAGGAGAGTGTCCCGTATACACAGGTGTAATGTTATATATAGAGAGAGGAGAGTGTCCCGTATACACCGGTGTAATGTTATATATAGAGAGGAGAGTGTCCCGTATACACAGGTGTAATGTTATATATATAGAGAGGAGTGTCCCGTATACACAGGTGTAATGTTATATATATATAGAGAGGAGAGTGTCCCGTATACACCGGTGTAATGTTATATATAGAGAGAGGAGAGTGTCCCGTATACACCGGTGTAATGTTATATATAGAGAGAGGAGAGTGTCCCGTATACACCGGTGTAATGTTATATATAGAGAGGAGAGTGTCCCGTATACACAGGTGTAATGTTATATATATATAGAGAGGAGAGTGTCCCGTATACACAGGTGTAATGTTATATATAGAGAGAGGAGAGTGTCCCGTATACACAGGCGTCATGTTATATATAGAGAGGAGAGTGTCCCGTATACACAGGTGTAATGTTATATATAGAGAGGAGAGTGTCCCGTATACACAGGTATAATGTTATATATAGAGAGAGGAGAGTGTCCCGTATACACCGGTGTAATGTTATATATAGAGAGGAGAGTGTCCCGTATACACCGGTGTAATGTTATATATATAGAGAGGAGTGTCCCGTATACACAGGTGTAATGTTATATATATAGAGAGGAGAGTGTCCCGTATACACAGGTGTAATGTTATATATAGAGAGAGGAGAGTGTCCCGTATACACCGGTGTAATGTTATATATAGAGAGGAGAGTGTCCCGTATACACAGGTGTAATGTTATATATATATAGAGAGGAGAGTGTCCGTATACACAGGTGTAATGTTATATATAGAGAGAGGAGAGTGTCCCGTATACACAGGCGTCATGTTATATATAGAGAGGAGAGTGTCCCGTATACACAGGTGTAATGTTATATATAGAGAGGAGAGTGTCCCGTATACACAGGTATAATGTTATATATAGAGAGAGGAGAGTGTCCCGTATACACCGGTGTAATGTTATATATAGAGAGGAGAGTGTCCCGTATACACCGGTGTAATGTTATATATATAGAGAGGAGTGTCCCGTATACACAGGTGTAATGTTATATATATAGAGAGGAGAGTGTCCCGTATACACAGGTGTAATGTTATATATAGAGAGAGGAGTGTCCCATATACACAGGTGTAATGTTATATATAGAGAGAGGAGAGAGTCCCGTATACACCGGTGTAATGTTATATATAGAGAGAGAGAGGAGTGTCCCGTATACACCGGTGTAATGTTATATATAGAGAGAGGAGAGTGTCCCGTATACACCGGTGTAATGTTATATATATAGAGAGGAGTGTCCCGTATACACAGGTGTAATGTTATATATATAGAGAGGAGAGTGTCCCGTATACACCGGTGTAATGTTATATATAGAGAGAGAGGAGTGTCCGGTATACACTGGTGTAATGTTATATATAGAGAGAGGAGAGTGTCCCGTATACACAGGTGTAATGTTATATATAGAGAGAGGAGAGTGTCCCGTATACACCGGTGTAATGTTATATATAGAGAGGAGAGTGTCCCGTATACACAGGTGTAATGTTATATATAGAGAGAGGAGAGTGTCCCGTATACACAGGTGTAATGTTATATATAGAGAGAGGAGTGTCCCGTATACACAGGTGTAATGTTATATATAGAGAGAGGAGAGTGTCCCGTAGACACAGGTGTAATGTTATATATAGAGAGGAGAGTGTCCCGTATACACAGGTGTAATGTTATATAGAGAGGAGAGTGTCCCGTATACACAGGTGTAATGTTATATATAGAGAGGAGAGTGTCCCGTATACACAGGTGTAATGTTATATATAGAGAGAGGAGAGTGTCCCGTATACACAGGTGTAATGTTATATATATAGAGAGGAGAGTGTCCCGTATACACAGGCGTCATGTTATATATATAGAGAGGAGAGTGTCCCGTATACACAGGTGTAATGTTATATATATAGAGAGGAGAGTGTCCCGTATACACCGGTGTAATGTTATATATATAGAGAGGAGAGTGTCCCGTATACACAGGTGTAATGTTATATATAGAGAGGAGAGTGTCCCGTATACACAGGTGTAATGTTATATATATAGAGAGGCAGAGTGTCCCGTATACACAGGTGTAATGTTATATATATAGAGAGGAGAGTGTCCCGTATACACAGGTGTAATGTTATATATATAGAGAGGAGTGTCCCGTATACACAGGTGTAATGTTATATAGAGAGGAGAGTGTCCCGTATACACAGGTGTAATGTTATATAT
>NW_027464151.1:123550-162900 GCF_050947455.1 Rhinoderma darwinii
GCAGATTCTGCAGCGGATCTGCACAAAATGTGCAGAAAATTGATGCGGACTGGCCGCTGCGGACTGCAGGAAAAGTGCTTCCCTTCTCCCTATTCAGTGCAGGATAGAGAGAAGGGACAGCACTTTCCCTAGTGAAAGTCAAAGAAATTCATACTTACCGCCCGTTGTCTGGATGACGCGTCCCTCTTTCGGCATCCGGCCCGACCTCCCTGGATGACGCTCCAGTCCATGTGACCGCTGCAGCCTGTGCTTGGCCTGTGATTGGCTGCAGCCGTCACTTACACTGAAACGTCATCCTGGGAGGCCGGACTGGAGACAGACGCAGGGAGTTCTCGGTAAGTATGAACTTATATTTTTTTTTACAGATACATGTATATTGAGATCGGTAGTCACTGTCCCGGGTGCAGAAACAGTTACTGCCGATCGCGTAACTCTTTCAGCACCCTGGACAGTGACTATTTACAGACGTCTCCTAGCAACGCTCCCGTCATTACGGGAGCCCCATTGACTTCCTCAGTCTGGCTGTAGACCTAGAAATACATAGGTCCAGCCAGAATGAAGAAATGTCATGGTAGTAAAAACAATACGCTCCGCAGCACACATAAGATCTGCGGACTTCATTGCGGAATTTTGACTCTCCATTGAAGTCAATGGAGAAATTCCGCCATGAGTCCGCAACCAGTCCGCCACTGCTCCGCAACAGACAGAGCATGCTGCGGACACCAAATTCCGCTCCGCAGCCTATGCTCCGCAGCGGAATTGTACGCATCGTGTAAACGAACACTGCTAAATTAAAGTGAAAGTCAATGGAGAAACGGCTCCGCTGCGGATTAACGCTGCGGAGTGTCCGCAGCGGAATTTAAGTGAAATTCCGCTATGTGTGAACCCGCCCTTCTACTACATTACTATAACACTACATTACTATAACACTACATTACTATAACACTACATTGCTATAATACCAAATTACTATAATACTACATTACTATAATAATACTACATTGCTATAATACCAAATTACTATAATACTACATTACTATAATAATACTACATTGCTATAATACCAAATTACTATAACACTACATTACTAAATTACTATAATAATACCACATTACTATAATACTACATTACAATGATACTACATTACTATAATAATACTACTACTTTGCTATAATAATACTACTACATTACTATAACAATACTACTACATTATTATAATACTTCATTACTATAACACTACATTACTATAACAATACTACATTACTATAATAATACTACATTACTATAACAATACTACATTACTATAATACTACATTACTATAACACTACATTACTATAACAATACTACATTACTATAATAATACTACATTACTATAACAATACTACATTACTATAATACTACATTACTATAACACTACATTACTATAACACTACATTACTATAACACTACATTACTATATTACTATAATAATACCACATTACTATAACACTACATTACTATAATAATACCACATTACTATAACATTACATTACTATAACACTACATTGATATAACACTACATTGCTATAATACCAAATTACTATAATACTACATTACTATAATAATTCATTACTATAGCACTACATTACAATAACACTACATTACTATAATAATACTACTACATTACTATAACACTACTACATTACTATAACAATACTACATTACTATAATAATACTACATTACTATAACACTACATTACTATAACAATACTACTACATTACTATAACAATACTACTACATTACTATAATAATACTACTACATTACTATAACAATACTACATTACTATAATAATACTACATTACTATAATAATACTACATTACTATAACCATACTACTACATTACTATAATACTACTACTACATTACTATAACAATACTACTACATTACTATAATACTACTACATTACTATAACAATACTACTATATTACTATAACAATACTACATTACTATAATACTACATTACTATAACACTACATTACAATAACACTACATTGCTAGAATACTATATTACTATAACACTACATTACTATAATACTACATTACTATAATACTACATTACTATAACACTACATTACTATAACACTACATTACTATAATACTACATTACTATAACACTACATTACTATAACACTACATTACTATAACACTACATTACTATAATACTACATTACTATAACACTACATTACTATAACACTACATTACTATAATACTACATTACTATAACACTACATTACTATAACACTACGCTACTATAACACTACATTACTATAACGCTACATTACTATAACACTACATTACTATAACACTACATTACTATAATACTACATCACTATAACACTACATTACTATAATACTACATTACTATAACACTACATTACTATAACACTACATTACTATAATACTACATTACTATAACACTACATTACTATAACGCTACATTACTATAACACTACATTACTATAACACTACATTACTATAACACTACATTACTATAACACTACATTACTATAACACTACATTACTATAACACTACATTACTATAACACTACATTACTATAACACTACATTAAAATAACACTACACTACTATAACACTACATTACTATATCACTACATTACTATAATACTACATTACTATAATACTACATTACTATAATGATACTACTACATTACTAGAACAATACTACATTACTATAATACTACATTACTATAACAATAATACATTACTATAATACTACATTAAAACAACAATACTACATTACTATACTACATTACTATAACAATACTACATTACTATAACACTACATTACTATAATAATACCACATTACTATAACACTACATTACTATAATAATACCACATTACTATAACACTACATTACTATAACACTATATTACTATAACACTACATTACTATAACACTACATTACTATAATACTACATTACTATAACAATACTACATTACTACAATACTACATTACTATAATACTACATTACTATAATACCACATTACTATAACACTACATTACTATAACACTACATTGCTATAATACCAAATTACTATAATACTAAATTACTATAATAATTAATTACTATAGCACTACATTACAATAACACTACATTACTATAATAATACTACATTACTATAATAATACTACATTACTATAACACTACATTACTATAACAATACTACTACATTACTATAATACTACATTACTATAACAATACTACATTACTATAATAACACTACATTACTATAACAATACTACTACATTACTATAACAATACTACTACATTACTATAATACTACTCCATTACTATAACAATACTACTACATTACTATAATACTACTACTACATTATTATAACAATACTACTACATTACTATAACAATACTACATTACTATAATACATTACTATAACACAACATTACAATAATACTACATTACTATAATACTACATTACTATAACACTACATTAAAATAACACTACATTACTATAATAATACTACTACATTACTATAATAATACACTACATTACTATAACAATACTACTACATTACTATAATAATACTACTACATTACTATAACAATACTACAATACTATAATAATACTACATCACTATAATACTACATTACTATAACAATAATACATTACTATAATACTACATTACTACAACAATACTACATTACTATAATAATACTACATTACTATAACACTACTACATTACTATAATAACACTGCATTACTATAATACTACATTACTATAATACTACATTACTATAACAATACTACTACATTACTATAATAATACTACTACTGTAATGACGGCGATGGGGAGACAGACAAGTGAGCCCTAATCTACCCACCACTCAGTCCCTGCCTACTTGCAACGACCCGCCCTAGGCGACGGGGTACAACTGGGCGACGGTCCCTACGCTCAATAAGTGCATGACAGACAAACAGACAAGGGTACACAGAGCTAGGGGGGAAAAAGGGGGAGTTGCCCACGGCAACACCGTGAGCAACAAGAGAAGTGAACAAGCCGAGTCAAACCAGGAGAGTACGAGGTGCCAAACGCAGAGCAGAAGAGTAGTAAACAAGCCGGGGTCAATATGAAGCAAGGACAATGGTACAAGAAGCTGCAGCAGGGCCAGGAAACCAAACGAGAAGAATCACAAGCAAAGGAGGAACAGGAAAGGCAGGTATAAATAGACAGAGGGCGGGAGCTAGCTCCGTCTGGCCAGGCTGTGATAGGTTCTCCCACTCCTAAGCCTGCCACCCTGAGTGGTGGAAGATGGAGTCAGTCTCACAGACATAGAAGCAGGTGCAGACTGATTATCTATGGGCGTTAACCCCGAAGCTGTGCCTGGCAGATCCTTTACAACTACATTACTATAACAATACTACTACATTACTATAATACTACTACTACATTACTATAACAATACTACTACATTACTATAACAATACTACATTACTATAATACTACAGTTACTACAATAACAGTGTAGAGGCATTGATGTAGCAGTGTAATGACTGGCACAGGGTAGGGGCATTAGTGTAGCAGTGTAGTGACGCACAAGGTAGAGGCATTAGTGCAGCGGTGCAGTGTAATGACTGGCACAGGGTAGAGGCATTGATGTAGCGGTGTAGTGACTGGCACAGGGTAGATCAATCCAATTAAGAGAACTTTTCAAAGAAGTCATCTCAAAGTACCATTCTTTCCTACAAGCCTGGCACTGATACCTTATAGAGGCTGTCACCACATTATAAGTGCCCTGTCTCCTACATAATGTAATCGGCGCTATAATGTAGGTGACAACAGTGCTTTTTATTTAGAAAAACAATCTATTTTTACCACGTTAGGAGCGATTTTAGCTTTATGCTAATTACTTTCTTATTGGACAACTGGGCGTGTTTTTACTTTAGACCAAGTGGGCGTTGTACAGAGGAGTGTATGACGCTGACCAATCAGTGACCAATCAGCGACCAATCAGCGTCATAAACTTCTCTCCATTCATTTACTCAGCACATAGGGATCCTGCTAGATCACTATATGCTGTCTAATACTGACATATTAACGTTACTGAAGTGTTTAGACAGTGAATAGACATTCCTTCCAGCCAGGACGGGATGTCTATTCACAATCCCGAAAAGCAGTGGTCAGGGAATGTCTCAGCTAAAAACATTTCTGTGCACTCCCTATTCAACCCGACAGCTGCAGTTATGGTGGTTTTACACAGGCAGATTTTCTTGCGGGTAAACGAGAGCTCATCGACCGTACAGCATTTACATGGAGCAATGATCGGAATGTACGGGTTTGATATGATCGTTCGCCCCAATACAATTGTATCTTGTCACCAGAACATCCTCCGTTTACACAGGGAAATGAGCTGCTGACTAGCAACCATTTTTGTAGCCACATAAAAGATTCGATCTTGCTCATTCAGGGTAAGGCCACATGGAGCGGCCGTGACACGGTCGCAACGCGGCCAACTACCGCGCTGGCACTATGTAGTCGCAGCTGTCAAACACCTTGTTAAGGGGTATTCTGGTTACACGCTCATGCGCACTTCCTCTCCATTCTCAATGGGAGCGCCGGGGAGATAGTCGAGTGCAGTGTTTGGCTTTTTCCGGCGCTGCCATAGAGAATGAATAGGGGGTAACTTGTTGTAACCTGCAAAATCTTGCGGCCATAAAGGGTGTATTAATAAATGGCCGCACGATTTTGCAGATAAAGGGACGGTTTACCCGGATGAACATGTGGCCACTAACAGGCTGTTTGACATCCGCACCAAACATGGTGCCGGCGTGGTTGTTAGCCGCGTTGCGACCGTGTCAGGGCCGCTCTGTGTGGCCTTACCCTTACTGGCTGATAGCTGCCATGGTTAAACAAGACAACGATCGAGAACAAGCATTCATATGAACGATCGTTTGCCCTATCATTGACCGGTGTAAACGGGCCATTAGAGAAGATTTTGGAGTCTCTGAATGAAGATTAGGGGACTTCCTTTACTCGATCTAAAAAGAAGCGTAATAGGCCTTTTCTTTCTGAATTTAGAAGATTGACGAACGCGAGAAGACATTTTAGAGCTGATAAACAGATGAAATACAAACCCGGATAAGCACCTCAGTCTTCGGGAGTCAAGAAATAGAATAACCACATATGTTCAAGAAATCAGGAGTTTTGACGCCAAGTAGGAGCAAGATTGAACAGATTGTTTCCAGAATGGGAAGTAACATCAAAAGACTCTTGGGCATTGTCGTGATCTTAAAGAGGCTCTGTCACCAGATTTTGCAACCCCTATCTGCTATTGCAGGTGATCGGCGCTGCAATGTAGATAAGAGTAACGTTTTTATTTTTAAAAAACGAGCATTTTTGGCCAAGTTATGACCATTTTTGTATTTATGCAAATGAGGCTTGCAAAAGTCCAAGTGGGTGTGTTTAAAGTAAAAGTCCAACTGGGCGTGTATTATGTGTGTACATCGGGGCGTGTATTGTGTGTGTTACATCTGAGCGTGTATTATGTGCGTACATCGGGGCGTGTTTACTACTTTTACTAGCTGGGTGTTCTGACGAGAAGTATCATCCACTTCTCTTCAGAACGCCCAGCTTCTGGCAGTGCAGACACAGCGTGTTCTCGAGAGATCACGCTGTGACGTCACTCACTTCCTGCCCCAGGTCCTGCATCGTGTCGGACGAGTGTGCACACATCGGCACCAGAGGCTACAGTTGATTCTGCAGCAGCATCGCCGTTAGCAGGTAAGTCGATGTAGCTACTTACCTGCAAACGCTGATGCTGCTGCAGAATCAACTGTAGCCTCTGGTGCCGATGTGTCCGACACGATGCAGGACCTGGGGCAGGAAGTGAGTGACGTCACAGCGTGATCTCTCGAGAACACTCTGTGTGTCTGCACTGCCAGAAGTTGGGTGTTAACGAACAGAAGTGGATGATGCTGATTCGTCAGCATCATACACTCCCATTCCTAACGCCCAGCTAGTAAAAGAAGTAAAAACGCCCCGATGTACACACATAATACACGCCCAGTTGTACTTTTACTGTAAATACGCCCAGTTGTACTTTTACAAGCCTCATTTGCATAAATACAAAAATGGTCATAACTTGGCCAAAAATGCTCGTTTTTTAAAAATAAAAACGTTACTGTAATCTAAATTGCAGCGCCGATCACAGGCAATAGCAGATAGGGGCTGCAAAATCTGGTGACAGAGCCTCTTTAAGGGGCTACTCAATAGAGTTCAGGAGCTGCCCTCCAGAATTAATTATTTTTTTCTGAATACTTCAGTCAATCCAGTTATTCTTCAGCTTGTGGAAGAGTTTGTCCAAAATGGTGCTTAAGAACCTGTTCTCCCAATGCAAATAGGAAAGGGAGTGTATTCTCTTGTCTTTTCAGATGCCAAACCAGGAGGAAAGTGGCGGTTGGTTATAGATCTCACTAACTTGAACAAATTATTAGAGAAAAGAAAATTGAAGATGGAATTTATAAAGTCTGTAATTCTAGTAAAGGAAAAAGACTTCATGGCTTCAATAGTTCTAAAAGACACCTCCCTATTCTCTACGACACCTCCCTATTCTCTACGACACCTCCCTATTCTCTACGACACCTCCCTATTTTCTATAACACCTCCCTATTCTCTAAGACACCTCCCTATTCTCTACGACACCTCCCTATTCTCTATAACACCTCCCTATTCTCTAAGACACCTCCCTATTCTCTACGACACCTCCCTATTCTCTAAAACACTTCCCTATTCTCTACGACACCTCCCTTTTCCCTACGACACCTCCCTATTCTCTACGACACCTCCCTATTCTCTACGACACCTCCCTATTCTCTAAAACACTTCCCTATTCTCTAAAACACTTCCCTTTTCCCTACGACGCCTCCCTATTCTCTACGACACCTCCCTATTCTCTACGACACCTCCCTATTCTCTACGACACCTCCCTATTCTCTAAGACACCTCCCTATTCTCTACGACACCTCCCTATTCTCTACGACACCTCTCTATTCTCTACGACACCTCCCTATTCTCTACGACACCTCCCTATTCTCTACGACACCTCCCTATTCTCTACGACACCTTCCTATTCTCTACAAGACCTCCCTATTCTCTACGACACCTCCCTTTTCCCTACGACACCTCCCTATTCCCTACGACACCTCCCTATTCCCTACGACACCTCCCTATTCTCTACGACACCTACTATAATACTGCTCCTACATAAAAAAATATGACTACTATAATACTGCCCCCTATAAACAAGAATATAACTACCATAGTACTGCTCCTATATACAAGAATATAACTATTATAATACTGATCATATATACAAGAATATAAATATTATAATACTGCCCCCTATATTCAAGAATATAACTACTATAATACTGCCCCCTATACACAAGATTATAATTACTATAATATTGCCTACTATATACAAGAATATAAGTAGTATAATACTGCTCCTATATACAAGAATATAACAACTATAATACTGCTCCTATATACAAGAATATAACTATTATAATACTGCTCCTATATGCAAAAATATAACTACTAAAAATACTGCCCCCTATATACAAGAATATAACTACTATAATACTGATCCTATATACAAGAATATAACTACTATAATACTGCACCTATATACAAGAATATAACTACTATAATACTGCCCCCTATAAACAAGAATATAACTACTATAATATTGCCCCCTATATACAAGAAAATAACTACTATAATACTGCTCCTATATACAAGAATATAACTACTATAATACTGCTCCTATATACAAGAATGGAACAGCTATAATACTGCTCCCTATATACAAAAATATAACTACTATAATACTGCTCCTATATACAAGAATATAACTACTATAATACTGCCTGCTATATTCAAGAATATAACTGCTATAATACTGCTCCTATATACAAGAATATAACTACTATAATACTGCCCCTATATACAAGAATATAACTACTATAATACTGCCCCTATATACAAGAATATAACTACTATAATACTGCTCCTCTATACAAGAGTATAACTGCTATAATACTGCTCCTATATACAAGAATATAATTACTATAATACTGCTCCTATATACAAGAATATAACTACTATAATACTGCCCCTATATACAAGAATATAACTACTATAATACTGCTCCTCTATACAAGAGTATAACTGCTATAATACTGCTCCTATATACAAGAATATAATTACTATAATACTGCTCCTATATACAAGAATATAACTACTATAATACTGCCCCTATATACAAGATTATAACTACTATAATACTGCTCCTATATACAAGAATATAACTACTATAATATTGCCCCTATATACAAGAATATAACTACTATAATACTGCTCCTATATACAAGAATATAACTACTATAATACTGTCCCCTATATACAAGAATATAACTAATATAATACTGCCCCTACATACAAGAATATAACTACTATAATACTGCCCCTATATATAGGATTATAATTACTATAATACTGCCGCTATATCCAAGAATATAACTACTATAATACTGCTTCCTATATACAAGGATATAACTACTATCATTTTGCCCCTATATACAAGAATATAACTACTATAATACTGCTCCTACAGACAAAAATATGACTACTATAATACTGCCCCCTATAAACAAGAATATAACTACTATAATACTGCCCCTATATACAAGAATATAACTTCTATAATACTGCTCCTATATACAAGAATATAACTACTATAATACTGCTCCTATATACAAGAATATAACTACTATAATACTGCCCCTATATACAAGAATATAACTTCTATAATACTGCTCCTATATACAAGACTATAAATACTATAATACTGCCCCCTATATACAAGAATATAACTTCTATAATACTGCTCCTATATACAAGAATATAACTTCTATAATACTGCCCCTATATACAAGAATATAACTACTATAATACTGCCCCTATATACAAGAATATAACTTCTATAATACTGCTCCTATATACAAGAATATAAACACTATAATACTGCCCCTATATACAAGAATATAACTACTATAATACTGCCCCTATATACAAGAATATAACTACTATAATACTGCTCCTATATACAAGAATATAACTACTATAATACTGCCCCTATATACAAGAATATAACTACTATAATACTGCCCCCTATATACAAGAATATAACTACTATAATACTGCCCCTATATACAAGAATATAACTACTATAATACTGCCCCTATATACAAGAATATAACTACTATAATACTGTCCCCTATATACAAGAATACAACTACTATAATACTGCCCCCTATATACAAGAATATAACTACTATAATACTGCTCCTATATACAAGAATATAACTACTATAATACTGCCCCTATATACAAGAATATAACTACTATAATACTGTCGCTACAAACAAGAATATAACTACTATAATACTGCTCCTATATACAAGAATATAACTACTATAATACTGCTCCTATATACAAGAATATAACTACTATAATACTGCCCCCTATATACAAGAATATAACTACTATAATACTGCTCCTATATACAAGAATATAACTACTATAATACTGCCCCCTATATACAAGAATATAACTACTATAATACTGCCCCCTATATACAAGAATATAACTACTATAATACTGCCCCTATATACAAGAAAATAACTACTATAATACTGCTCCTATATACAGGAATATAACTACTATAATACTGCCTCTATTTACAAGAATATAACTACTATAATACTGCCCCTATATACAAGAATATAACTACTATAATACTGCCCTTATATACAAGAATATAACTACTATAATACTGCCCCTATATACAAGAATATAACTTCTATAATACTGCTCTTATATACAAGAATATAACTATTATAATACTGCTCCTATATACAAGAATATAACTACTATAATACGGCTCCTATATACAAGAATATAACTACTATAATACTGCTCCCTATATACAAGAATATAAACACTATAATACTGCCCCTATATACAAGAATATAACTACTATAATACTGCCCTTATATACAAGAATATAACTACTATAATACTGCCCTTATATACAAGAATATAACTACTATAATACTGCCCCTATATACAAGAATATAACTTCTATAATACTGCTCTTATATACAAGAATATAACTATTATAATACTGCTCCTATATACAAGAATATAACTACTATAATACGGCTCCTATATACAAGAATATAACTACTATAATACTGCTCCCTATATACAAGAATATAAACACTATAATACTGCCCCTATATACAAGAATATAACTACTATAATACTGCCCCTATATACAAGAATATAACTACTATAATACTGCTCCTATATACAAGAATATAACTACTATAAGGGCATGACCACACGTGGCGGATTTCCTCCGCAACTGTCCGCATCAATGCCGCACAGAATCTGCGTTGCAGATTCTGCTGCGGATCTGCACAAAATGTGCAGAAAATTGATGCGGACTAGCTGCTGCGGACTGCGGGAAAAGTGCTTCCCTTCTCCCTATCAGTGCAGGATAGAGAGAAGGGACAGCACTTTCCCTAGTGAAAGTAAAAGAATTTCATACTTACCGGCCGTTGTCTTGGTGACGCGTCCCTCTTTCGGCATCCAGCCCGACCTCCCTGGATGACGCGCCAGTCCATGTGACCGCTGCAGCCTGTGCTTGGCCTGTGATTGGCTGCAGCCGTCACTTACACTGAAACGTCATCCTGGGAGGCCGGACTGGACACAGACGCAGGGAGTTCTCGGTAAGTATGAACTTATATGTTTTTTTACAGATACATGTATATTGAGATCGGTAGTCACTGTCCCGGGTGCAGAAACAGTTACTGCCGATCGCTTAACTCTTTCAGCACCCTGGACAGTGACTATTTACAGACGTCTCCTAGCAACGCTCCCGTCATTACGGGAGCCCCATTGACTTCCTCAGTCTGGCTGTAGACCTAGAAATACATAGGTCCAGCCAGAATGAAGAAATGTCATGGTAGCAAAACCAATACGCTCCGCAGCACACATAAGATCTGCGGACTTCATTGCGGAATTTTGACTCTCCATTGAAGTCAATGGAGAAATTCCGCCATGAGTCCGCCACTGCTCCGCAACAGACAGAGCATGCTGCGGACACCAAATTCCGCTCCGCAGCCTATGCTCCGCAGCGGAATTTTACGCCTCGTCTAAACGAACACTGCTAAATTAAAGTGTAAGTCAATGGCCAAACGGCACCGCTGCGGATTAACGCTGCGGAGTGTCCGCAGCGGAATTTAAGTGAAATTCCGCCACGTGTGAACCCGCCCTTATACTGCTCCATATATACAAGAATATAAACACTATAATACTACCCCTATATACAAGAATATAACTACTATAATACTGCCATCTATGTACAAGAATATAACTACTATAATACTGCCCCTATATACAAGAATATAACTTCTATAATACTGCTCCTATATACAAGAATATAACTACTATAATACTGCTCCTATATACAAGAATATAACTACTATAATACTGCTCCCTATATACAAGAATATAAACACTATAATACTGCCCCTATATACAAGTATATAACTACTATAAAATTGCCCCCTATATACAAGAATATAACTACTATAATACTGCCGCTATATACAAGAATATAACTACTATAATGCTGCTACCTATATACAAGAATATAACTACTATAATACTGCCCCTATATACAAGAATGGAACTGCTATAATACTGCTCCCTATATACAAAAATATAACTACTATAATACTGCTCCTATATACAAGAAAATAACTACTATAATACTGCCTGCTATATTCAAGAATATAACTGCTATAATACTGCCCCTATATACAAGAATATAACTACTATAATACTGCTCCTATATACAAGAATATAACTATTATAATACTGCTCCATAATGCAAAAATATAACTACTATAATACTGCCCCCTATATACAAGAATATAACTACTTTAATACTGCCCCTATATACAAGAATATAACTACTATAATACTGTCCCCTATATACAAGAATACAACTACTATAATACTGCCCCCTATATACAAGAATATAACTACTATAATACTGCTCCTATATACAAGAATATAACTACTATAATACTGCTTCCTATTTACAAGGATATAACTATTATCATTTTGCCCCTATATACAAGAATATAACTACTATAATACTGCCTCCTATATACAAGAATATAACTACTATAATACTGCCCCTATATACAAGAATATAACTACTATAATACTGCCCCTATATACAAGAATATGACTACTATAATACTGCCCCCTATAAACAAGAATATAACTACTATAATACTGCCTCCTATATACAAGGATATAACTACTATAACACTGCCCCTATATACAAGAATATAACTACTATAATACTGCTCCTATATACAAGAATATACCTACTATAATACTGCCCCCTATATACAAGTATATAACTACCATAGTACTGCTCCTATATACAAGAATATAGCTACTATAATACTGCTCCTATATACAAGAATACAACTACTATAATACTGCCCCCTATATTCAAGAATATAACTACTATAATACTGCCCCCTATATACAAGATTATAATTACTATAATATTGCCTCCTATATACAAGAATATAAGTACTATAATACTGCTCCTATATACAAGAATATAACTACTATAATACTGCTCTTATATACAAGAATATAACTATTATAATACTGCTCCATAATGCAAAAATATAACTACTAGAATACTGCTCCTATATACAAGAATATAACTTCTTTAATACTGCCCCTATATACAAGAATATAACTACTATAATACTGTCCCCTATATACAAGAATACAACTACTATAATACTGCCCCCTATATACAAGAATATAACTACTATAATACTGCCCCTATATACAAGAATATAACTACTATAGTACTGCCCCTATATACAAGAATATAACTACTATAATACTGCTCCTATATACAAGAATATAACTACTATAATACTGCCCCTATATACAAGAATATAACTACTATAATACTGTCGCTATATACAAGAATATAACTACTATAATACTGCTCCTATATACAAGAATATAATTACTATAATACTGCTCCTATATACAAGAATATAACTACTATAATACTGCTTCTATATACAAGAATATAACTACTATAATACTGCCTCTATTTACAAGAATATAACTACTATAATACTGCCCTTATATACAAGAATATAACTACTATAATACTGCCCCTATATACAAGAATATAACTACTATAATACTGCCCCTATATACAAGAATATAACTTCTATAATACTGCTCCTATATACAAGAATATAACTACTATAATACGGCTCCTATATACAAGAATATAACTACTATAATACTGCTCCCTATATACAAGAATATAAACACTATAATACTGCCCCTATATACAAGAATATAACTACTATAATACTGCCCCTATATACAAGAATATAACTACTATAATACTGCTCCTATATACAAGAATATAACTACTATAATACTGCCCCCTACATACAAGAATATAACTACTATAATACTGCCCCTGTATACAAGAATATAACTACTATAATACTGCACCTATATACAAGAATATAACTACTATAATACTGCCCGTATATAAAAGAATAGAACTTCTATAACACTGTCCCCTATATACAAGAATAGAACTACTATAATACTGCCCCCTATATACAGGAATATAACTACTATAATACTGATCCTATATACAAGAATATAACTACTATAATACTGCACCTATATACAAGAATATAACTACTATAATACTGCCCCCTATAAACAAGAATATAACTACTATAATATTGCCCCCTATATACAAGAATATAACTACTATAATACTGCCCCTATATACAAGAATATAACTACTATAATACTGCTCCTATATACAAGAATGGAACTGCTATAAGGGCATGGCCACACGTGGTGGATTTCCTCCGCAACTGTCCGCATCAATGCCGCACAGAATCTGCGTTGCAGATTCTGCGGCGGATCTGCCCAAAATGTGCAGTAAATTGATGCGGACTAGCTGCTGCGGACTGCGGTCAAAGTGCTTCCCTTCTCTCTATCAGTGCAGGATAGAGAGAAGGGACAGCACTTTCCCTAGTGAATGTAAACCAATTTCATACTTACCGGCCGTTGTCTTGGTGACGCGTCCCTCTTTCGGCATCCAGCCCGACCTCCCTGGATGACGTGGCAGTCCATGTGACCGCTGCAGCCTGTGATTGGCTGCAGCCGTCACTTAGACTGAAACGTCATCCTGGGAAGCCGGACTGGAGACAGAAGCAGGGAGTTCCCGGTAAGTATGAACTTCTATTTTATTTACAGGTTGCTGTATATTGGGATCGGTAGTCACTGTCCACGGTGCAGAAACAGTTACTGCCGATCGCTTAACTCTTTCAGCACCCTGGACAGTGACTATTTACTGACGTCTCCTAGCAACGCTCCCGTAATTACGGGAGCCCCATTGACTTCCTCAGTCTGGCTGTAGACCTAGAAATACATAGGTCCAGCCAGAATGAAGAAATGTCATGTCAAAAAAGCAAGACGCATCCGCAGCACACATAACATATACATGACATCTGCGGACTTCATTGCGGAAATTAGAATCTCCATTGAAGTCAATGGAGAAATTCCGCCATGAGTCCGCAACCAGTCCGCCACAACTCCGCAACAGCCCTAGCATGCTGCGGACACCAAATTCCGATCCGCAGCCTATGCTCCGCAGCGGAATTTTACGCATCGTCTAAACGAACACTGCTAAATAAAAGTGGAAGTCAATGGACAAACGGCTCCGCTGCGGATTAACGCTGCGGAGTGTCCGCTGCGGAATTCAAGAGGAATTCCGCCACGTGTGGCTTTGGCCTTATACTGCTCCCTATATACAAAAATATAACTACTATAACACTGCTCCTATATGCAAGAATATAACTACTATAATACTGCCCCCTGTATACAGGAATATAACTACTATAATACTGCCCCTATATACAAGAATATAACTACTATAATACTGCTTCCTATATACAAGGATATAACTACTATCATTTTGACCCTATATACAAGAATATAACTACTATAATACTGCTCCTACATACAAAAATATGACTACTATAATACTGCCCCTATATACAAGAATATAACTACTATAATACTGCTCCCTATATACAAGAATATAACTACCATAGTACTGCTCCTATATACAAGAATATAACTATTATAATACTGCTCATATATACAAGAATATAAATATTATAATACTGCCCCCTATATTCAAGAATATAACTACTATAATTATCTTTTTTATTTGAAAACTTGCAACAAATTATTACAATACCTTTGCAATACACTCATAACAGATAAAGAAAATAAACATTTGTCTCTTAATAACATCACAATCATTAAACAAACCATAATATATGAATATTGCTCCAATATAAATTGTTTCAACTATTTTTCATGATATTATTCTAGACAGTATTACAGGAGAGTTCTTCTTTATTGGTGACCGGGCAGCATCGCGCACACCACAGAGGGTACACGGTCACCACATTTATGACATATAGTAAGCCTCTATGATATAAACGGAGTTCGGGCTAGAAGTCTCCATACAGCAGCTGAGAGTTTCTCTGTCCCACTAGTTGTGGTGACTGCAGGGACACAGCAGGGACATTACTCTGTAGATAAGTCTCTTGTATAAAGAGGACATTGGTTTTGTCGTCAGACGGACACTGGAATATCGCCTGCCGCCTGCTCCTATTCTTCACACTGTTCACATTGATGGAGGTGATTTTCAGCCTCATCCGGGTTACATATCTTTCCTACTTTTTTTCCTTCTTCCACTGCTATGTCCTGTAACACCCCATCTTTTGGTGGACATTGGGGGGTCAGCATCTTCATCTTGAGGTTCGTCATCTGGGTTGTGTGAGGAGACTTGCTCCATCTCTGCTTCTTCTTCCTGGTCATCTTCCCCCAGCGCACAGTAACGTCCCCCAGTTATCGCCAGCACTGGAGACTCCGGTGATTTCTTTGCAGCAGTGATTTTTTTCCTAGAAGAATCATCTGTTTTACTTCTCCTTTTAACCGTCTGAAATCCCTCCTCATCCATACTGGTCGCTGCAGCTGGATCAGCTGGTTTTTTACCGGTCGCTGCGGCTGGCCCAGCTGGTTTTTTACTGGTCGCTGCGGCTGGATCAGCTGGTTCTTTACTGATGTTGGGCAGATGTTTAGATGTTTTGGTGACAGAGTGACTGGATATTTTACTTTTAGCATGACCTCTATTTTCAGTGGCTGGTGACACTTGTGCAGCATCCACAGATGGGACATTCGTCTCTGGAGCAGGGTCTCTGGTACTTTGGCTCACATCCTCGCTGGGACTTCCAGGTTCTGGGGTCGTATCTACACATATGGAGGCATCCTCCTGCTCTTCCTCCATGGCTTCTTTAAAGGTCTCCTCTTTATTATGTTCTGCATGCGGACACTCCCGGAATGTATGTCCAGGTCCCAAGCACAGGTTACATATGACAGGTCCTGTACAATCGTCCTTCACATGCCCAAACTGACCACATAGTGAGCACTTAATACGGGAACAGTTGAATGCCAGGTGTCTGCCCCCACATCTATGGCACTGTCGTGGTTGACCAGGGTAGTAACATACGCCTCTCTCCGAGCCCAGGTAGAAGGAGTGCGGCAGATGTCTGGTCACTCCATTCTCCTGAACCAGCTGGATCTTGACAGAATATCCTCCATTCCAGATCTCCTCCTCATCATAGATCTTTGTTGGCAGTCTTTTCACCTCACAATATCTGCTCAACCAGTGCTGCAAATCTGCCAGAGCCACCACCTCAGACTGGAACAGGACGGTGGCGGTGACTACCTGGGGTTTAGTCAGCTGGATGACATGTAGATGCTCCCACATCGCGTGCTCCTTTGTATCATTATAAATACTCCAGAATAAGTCTAGACTATATTGCAGCTTGAAACTGATGTCATAATTCCTGCTGGAGGGAACGTGGATCAGAGCGAACACCTCAGAAGCTTTAAACTTCATAAACTCCTTCAACAAAACTTTCCCAATGTGGAGTCTGGAGGGGAGGTTTTCCTCTGGTCCTGAGTACCTGATTCTGACCGCGTTCCTCCTCTGAGGTGTGGGGTTAGTCGGTCTTGTGACGCTGGAGAACAGTCTCCTGTACTGAGGTCTGTCAGCAGGTGGGTCAGGACTGGACCTCTCCTCAGCTGATTGTACTGCAGATCCTCCTGTGTCTGCTCCTGATCGCTGTGTAACCTGTACTCCATTCACTGACACTGCGGACGGCTGAACCTCCAGAACAGGGTCTGCAATGTCCGCCTCAGCCTGTGCCGCTGGTTCATCAGATATCAGACTGTCAATCACCGCGCTGAGCGAGGTCTCACTTACAATGTCAGTATATGTGGCACTTTCTTGCTCACTCCCAGGAGTGCCACTCGCATTCACTTCATCAGTACTGCACATAGAGTCTACTGCAGTTAACCCCTAGTCAGCTGGCACACATTTCTCTGCAGCTTTAGCAGCATTTGTGTTGGCTGATTGCACAGACCCCACACATGATGAGAGATGTGAACCTCCAGCCACTGCACACTCATATCTTCCAGGGTTTCCCTGTGCCACAATATTATAGTCAGTGTCTTTTTTTGCAATGATATTTTTTCTCTTCACAGTTTGGGCTCTGGTCTCCCTTTTGTTCTCAATTGCCCGGTTCTTTATTTTGGGTACTGTGCATGATTCTTTCTGCAATCTCTCCCTCAATATCACCAGCTCACGTGTGCAAACATCCAGACACTCACATTTCATCAGCTTTGCCTTTGGATCAGTCTCTTGGTTAATTTCAGTTCTCAATTTGCGAACTTGCATTTCCATTTTAAAGATATTTTTCTTTGTCATTTTTGTGCACAATTCACCAACATCATGAGATTCAGTTGACTCACCAGCCACCATTTCCAGATCATCACCTCCACCATCTCCATGCTGCAGGCCAAACTCCAGACTCTGGGCTTTCCCAGGATCATCAGCCCAGGACCCCTCCCCTCCACCTGGGTCAGAAGCCATGCATAGTCCTAACAGGGAGCTCACAAGCACACGTCTATCCTCTCCTATGGACAAGAATATAACTACTATAATACTGCCCCCTATATACAAGTATATAACTACTATAATACTACTCCTATATACAAGAATATAACTACTATAATACTGCCCCCTATATACAAGAATATAACTACTATAATACTGCCCCCTATATACAAGAATATAACTACTATAATACTGCCCCCTATATACAAGAATATAACTACTATAATACTGCCCCCTATATACAAGAATATAACTACTATAATACTGCCCCCTATATACAAGAATATAACTACTATAATACTGCTCCTATATACAAGAATATAACTACTATAATACTGCTCCTATATACAAGAATATAACTACTATAATACTGCCTCCTATATACAAGAATATAACTACTATAACACTGCCTCCTATATACAAGAATATAACTACTAGAATACTGCTCCCTATATACAAGAATATAACTACTATAATACTGCCTCCTATATACAAGAGTATAAGTAGTATAATACTGCTCCTATATACAAGAATATAACTACTATAATACGGCTCCTTTAATAACCAAGAAGGTCTCACAGGTATGGTAATTGGCTAGGTATCACCCTCAAGGCGAAAATGTTTTACCTCCAAAAATGTCACTATAAGCTAGCGAAAACTCCACAATACATAAGAAACCAAGAGAAAAAAGGAGTCATAAACTATAGGTACACAAGAATATATAATTTTATTGTAACACTCAAAAGATACAAAAATATATAAAAACACAAGTACACAACGAGGTGTATAAAACTGAAAGTCAATAGGCGGGTCAAGTATAAAACAACCTGCAACACAGGCATGCCATAGGTATAACAGTATTAGAGGTTCCGTTAGTAAATAAATAGGTATGTGGGGGAGAGAGAAAGCACCTAGCCGTCACATGCAAGTATTGCTGGTTCACTGTAACGGGTGCAGTGCAATCTCACCACCAGATAGTACATCAAGGACAGCAGCAGATGAAAGTAACAACTACCGACTGCTACCATACGAGTTACGTTTAACTGTTCGATTGTATGGTCCCAGAAATGGATCCAGGGAAAAGAGGAGCCGGCCTGCTAGAGCCTAATGAACCACACGTCCTTTAAACAGAACCACTGATGAAGAAAAACAAAAAAGATGAAGGCTTACCCATGGAGGTGTTTATATAAGTGAAGTGACCCACCGAGTGTTGAGGCACCCTGACGCGCGTTTCGCGAGTATCGCTTCCTCAGGGGGTGTAGATTGATGTGTGTCCTGTCCGTTTATATCGCCCCTGTATCTGTCTATGAGTGTAATCAGCTGTATCCCTTTCCTCGGTCCACGGCGCATGTGCGGAAGTGCTCGGGGTCACGCAACCTCCATCCGCCGTCGTCATACTAACACCGCGCCTGCGCGTCTCCAAAGACGCGTCTCCAAGGAGACAGCGCAGGCGCAGGGCCAGCGACCAGACGACGGGAGACAGAGACGAACACCCGGCATTCACACTCCATGCGCAACCCCAGGGAAAGGGAATAGAGTAAGTGTTGCCGCCCGTGTATGTAGTCCCTACGTTCGCATCTCTTCCCTTGTACTGTATCTGAGACCATACAATGTACCGGACTCGATTGTAAAGGACTCAGCAGAAGTTTAAAGAACTGCCGTCCAGGTACTATGTGTCCTACAGAGTGAGGACCAGGAAAATAAAAGCAAGGAGAGGATATAAATGATAAAAGAATGAAGCAATGAAAAAATAATAAATACAAATAAAGAACATGTGACAAGAACATATATACATTCAAAAACAACAGTGTCTGTCTGAAGGGATAGAAATTAACACATCCCTATGGAAGAATATGATATAAATTCAATCATATACAAGGTGAATACACATTCATAATGAATGAAAAATAAAAAATAATAATAATAGCAAAAATAGTGTATATATGAAAATTATAAATAATAAATAAATTACATAAGTGCATAGTAATAGATATTAATATTAATAATAATGCATAATAAAATACATAGGTGAGTGAGTGCATAGAAATAAGTGAAAATAAAAAGTGTTAGATACAAAATAGTGAAGGACCACACATAAATGAGTGACCAGCTATCATCTCTATAAATCGACCGGATCATTGATAGCAGAATATCAAACGTCAATGATACGGTGATACATAGTACAATGTACCATAGACCATCAATTGTAAATAGTGAAAAAAACAAACAGATAGTGAACAAACCACTGTTCATTCACCGGCTAAGTACAGCAGAATAAACTAAATGGGAAGATCACCACGAAAGAACCCATACACAACACAGCAATGTTATAATGATGTTGATAGAATACAGTAGTCAGATGACTAGATACAGGATCTTCCTTCTCCGATGTCTAAAATGGATGATCAATTTGTCATACATCAGGATATTGTTATTCGCGTCTTCCCTGACCATCCATAAAGTCAGCATGGTACGAAGATAATTCAGCAACTAAACTCGGAAGCATCAAAAAGGCATAATTAATATCAAATATAGGACAGAAAAAACACACATTTTTTTTTATTTTTTTTTGGCCTCTATATCATAAAAAATTACTTAAAAATCATGGTGGATAGATAGACTATTATAGGAAGGCGGAGAAACTCAACTGCTCATTTAATCCAAACGGGGTCAGGGTGCCTAGCGTGGTAATCCACCTACACTCTTTCTGTTCCAGAATCTTCTTTGCATTACCACCTCTGACACCACAATGCACCATATCTATCCCCCAGGCCATAAAGGTTTTGGGATCACAGCCATGGTGTACTTTGAAGTGTTTAGGGATAGTTTTTAGTAATGACAGATCTTCAATGTCTTTTGCAGCCCTAATGTCTCTCACATGCTCCCTGATCCTAATTCTCAGTTGTCTTGAAGTTAGACCAACATAAATCTTTGGGCATCCACATTTTGCGTAGTATACCACATGGGTCGAACTACATGAGATATAGTGCAGGATTTTAAAGGGACGTCCACTGACGGAATTAAAAGTTGTTGTCCGTGCTATATTAGCACATGCTACACAATCCCCGCACGGGTAGCAACCCTGAATAGGGCCACGTTTTGTGAAGGGATTTAGTTGTACCGGTATGTAGTGGCTTTTTACCAGAATATCTTTGAGATTTTTGCTCCTCCTGGCCGTCATCTGTGGTTTAACGGATAAAGCCGTCGCTAAAGCAGATTCTGTGTTTAGGATAGGCCAATGTTTTTCTAATATCGATCTCATGGCTTGCCACTGGTTGTTATAAGTGGAGATAAATCGGATTTTATTATTGGTAGGACTGTTCTTATTTTTTCCCATCGAGTGTAGGAGTTGTTTTCGTTCTGTTTTTCTGGCCCTATTGTATCCCTGTTTAATACTTCTCTGACTATAACCCCTATCAAGGAATCTGTCTTTGAGGTCTCGGGATTGATGTTCAAATTTCTCATCAGATGAGCAGATCCGCTTCATCCTTAGGAACTGACCAACTGGGACAGCCTTTATCGTGGAGTATGGATGTGATGACGAGGCGTGTAGAAGGGAATTGACAGACGTCTTTTTCCTAAAGACGTCCATCTGCAAGATTCCTTCCTCATCTGCCTCAATGGACACGTCTAGGAAATCAACCTTTCGTTTGTCAAGGATGTATGTCAATTTTATGTTAAATGGATTCACATTCAGCTCCTGCATAAACTCAGTCAGCTGTGTTTCTGTCCCTTGCCAGATCATAAGTATGTTGTCTATGTATCGCAGCCAGCACAGCACATGGTCGGCGGCGCAGGCGCCGCCACCCTGCAGAACCTGCCGCTCCCAAAAGCCAAGGAACAGGTTCGCATATGACGGCGCGCACGCCGCGCCCATGGCCGTGCCTTGCCTCTGTACATAGAACACATCCTTGAAAACGAAAAGGTTGTGTGTAAGAATGTATTCAAGAAGTTCCATTATCAAATCACAGACCTGACTGTCCCAGTTGCTCATCCCCAAGAAAAAGCGGACCGCACAGATGCCATCATGATGCCGAATGCTCGTGTATAGCGACTCGACGTCAGCCGTCACAAGGAGCATATCAGGCTCAAGACAGATCCCATCTAGTCTAGTAAGTACGTCAGTAGTGTCTTTCACGTACGAAGGTAGACACTCGACCAGGGGTTTCAGATAAAAATCTATAAATTTACATATAGGGTCACATAACCCCCCTATCCCTGACACAATGGGTCGGCCCGGTGGTTCAACTGCATTTTTATGAACTTTGGGAAGTAGGTAGAAAGTAGGGATTTTAGGGTACTGGACCACTAGTCCATCAAAGATTTTTTTCGGGATAATCCCTTTTTCCAAGGCCTGATTCAATAATTTCCCTAGTTCTGAGGCGAAAGTGGCAATAGGGTTGTATGTTAATCGTTGATAGGTCTCTTTCTCCCTCAGTTGGCGAAATGCCTCCTTTTCGTACAACTTAATTGGCCAGATCACAATGTTCCCCCCCTTGTCCGCAGCTTTATATACCACATCATCATATGCTTGTAGTTCTTTTAAGGCTAGTCTTTGAGCTGCCGTGAGATTATCACCTTGTTTGTTGATGGCGATTTGTTTGAAGTCTTCCATCACTAATTTGGTGAAAATTTCTACTTGTGGACATAGGGACAAGGGGGGGAACCTTGTTGATCGTGGGATAATAGATGTTGGAAACCCACCTTGTTCAGGGGGGATCTGTTCCTGTAATAATTCCTCCAGAGCTGACAAGGTTTCTTTTTCCATAACGCTATTCAATCCCACATCTAATTCTCCCTTGCTGTGGAGTTTTCTCAGGACCAGTTTACGTGAGAATAGCTGTAGATCTTTTAATGCTGTAAAATAGTCAAATTGGTTATTAGGGGAGAACGTAAGTCCTTTACTCAGGACATGGGATTGTGTGTCAGAGAGGGTGTGCGCAGAAAGATTGATTACCTCCAAGAATTTGGATTTTTTCCCTCTCTGATAAGGAGATGGAGTCTTTCGCTTTGATGCTTGTCTTTCTTTATTCCTCCGTGGTAGAATAAGGTCCTGCCTGTTAAGGCTAGTTTCCCCATTCCATCTATTACCGGGCTGTTCATCCGAGGTCTGCGAGGATAGAGACCCTGATCTCGAGCGGGGCCCTGATCGGGATTTACCCTGTCGCCATCTATAGACTTTACCATGCTGAAAGTCTTGTACATCTCTCTGAAATTTCTTAGTTTTAATGGAACAGATCTCTTGTTCCCATTTGACAAATTCCTTCTCTAGATCTAGATTTAATTTCTCAAGTGCATCACTTGAGAGATCTTTTTTGAGGACTAATTGTATATCCTCCACCTCCTTCTCAATAGATCCCAGGGAAGCCTGATTGGATTGGACCAATAAGTCCATATATCCTCGTGAGCATGTCGTAGAGAGTGTCTCCCACTTATCTTTGAAACTATCTTCTTCCATGTGGAAAGAAGGGAATACTTGGATTCTGAGACCCCTCGGAACAAGGCCCCTACTCAGATATCTCTCGAGAAAGGCCTTGTTCCACCAGATCTTTGTTCTTTGTTTAAGCAGATCTTTGAATCTACCGATTTTTATATATTTTTGTATCTTTTGAGTGTTACAATAAAATTATATATTCTTGTGTACCTATAGTTTATGACTCCTTTTTTCTCTTGGTTTCTTATAATACGGCTCCTATATACAAGAATATAACTATTATAATACTGCTCCTATATGCAAAAATATAATTACTATTATACTGCCCACTATATACAAGAATATAACTACTATAATACTGTCCCCTATATACAAGAATACAACGACTATAATACTGCCCCCTATATACAAGAATAGAACTACTATAATACTTCCCCCTATATACAAGAATATAACTACTATAATACTGCCCCTATATACAAGAATATAACTACTATAATACTGCCCCCTATATACAAGAATATAACTACTATAATACTTCTCCTATATACAAGAATATAACTGCTATAATACTGCCCCTATATACAAGAATATAACTACTGTAATACTGCTCCTATATACAAGAATATAACTACTATAATACTGCCCCCTATATACAAGAATATAACTACTATAATACTGCTCCAATATACAAGAATATAACTACTATAATACTGCCCCCTATATACAAGAATATAACTACTATAATACTGCCCCTATATATAGGATTATAATTACTATAATACTGCCGCTATATCCAAGAATATAACTACTATAATACTGGAGGGTGACAGAAAGTTGGATTCAGCGCTGTGTTTGGAATAAAACGGAAACTATTTCCAAGTTTTACTAGTCTTCTAGTTAAAAAGGTCCAAAGGTATGGAGTCCTAGTGTGCAAGAAGGAATATCGATCCAGTGATGAAGCCTACGCGTTTCAGACGTGTCCAACGTCCTTAATCACAGCCATGATTAAGGACGTTGGACACGTCTGAAACGCGTAGGCTTCATCACTGGATCGATATTCCTTCTTGCACACTAGGACTCCATACCTTTGGACCTTTTTAACTAGAAGACTAGTAAAACGTGGAAATAGTTTCCGTTTTATTCCAAACACAGCGCTGAATCCATTTTTCTGTCACCCTCTGCTATCCAATATCGTGTGCCGACACGAGGATTCCTGCGATGTCAGCGACACACAACATACGTGTCAGGTGAGCTGGAGGATTCCTCCCCCCCTATTTTTCCTTTTCTTACTATAATACTGCTTCCTATATACAAGGATATAACTACTATCATTTTGCCCCTATATACAAGAATATAACTACTATAATACTGCTCCTACATTCAAAAATATGAATACTATAATACTGCCCCCTATAAACAAGAATATAACTACTATAATACTGCCTCCTATATACAAGGATATAACTACTATAACACTGCCCCTATATACAAGAATATAACTACTATAATACTGCCCCCTATATACAAGATTATAATTACTATAATATTGCCTCCTATATACAAGAATATAAGTACTATAATACTGCTCCTATATACAAGAATATAACTACTATAATACTGCTCCTATATACAAGAATATAACTATTATAATACTGCTCCATAATGCAAAAATATAATTACTATAATATTGCCCCCTATATACAAGAATATAACTACTTTAATACTGCCCTATATACAAGAATATAACTACTATAATACTGCCCCCTATATACAAGAATATAACTACTATAATACTGCTCCTATATACAAAAATATAACTACTATAATACTTCTCCCTATATACAAGAATATAACTACTATAATACTGCTCCTATATACAAGAATATAACTACTATAATACTGCTCCTATATACAACAATATAAGTACTATAATACTGCCCCCTATATACAAGAATTTAACTACTATAATACTGCCCCCTATATACAAGAATATAACTACTATAATACTGCTCCTATATACAAAAATATAACTACTATAATACTTCTCCCTATATACAAGAATATAACTACTATAATACTGCCCCTATATACAAGAATATAACTACTATAATACTGCCCCTATATACAAGAATATAACTACTATATTACTGCCCCTATATACAAGAATATAACTACTATAATACTGCTCCTACATACAAGAATATAACTACTATAATACAGCTCCTATATACAAGAATATAACTACTATAATACTGCTCCTATATACAAGAATATAACTACTATAATACTGCTCCTATATACAAGAATATAACTACTATAATACTGCTCCTATATACAAGAATATAACTACTATAATACTTCTCCTATATACAAGAATATAACTACTATAATACTGCTCCTATATACAAGAATATAACTACTATAATACTGCCCCCTATATACAAGAATATAACTACTTTAATACTGCCCCTATATAGAAGAATACAACTACTATAATACTGCCCCCTATATACAAGAATATAACTACTATAATACTGCTCCTATATACAAGAATATAACTACTATAATACTGCTCCTATATACAAGAATATAACTACTATAATACTGTCCCCTATATACAAGAATATCACTACTATAATACTGCTCCCCTATATACAAGAATATAACTACTATAATACTGCCCCCTATATACAAGAATATAACTACTATAATACTGCCCCTATATACAAGAATATAACTACTATAATACTGCCCCTATATACAAGAATATAACTACTATAATACTGCCCCTATATACAAGAATATAACTACTATAATACTGCTCCTATATACAAGAATATAACTACTTAAATACTGCCCCTATATACAAGAATATAACTACTATAATACTGCCCCCTATATACAAGAATACAACTACTATAATACTGCCCCCTATATATAAGAATATAACTACTATAATACTGCTCCTATATACAAGAATATAACTACTATAATACTGCCCCTATATACAAGAATATAACTACTATACTACTGCCCCTATATACAAGAATATAACTACTATAATACTGCCCTCTATATTCAAGAATATAACTACTATAATACTGCCCCCTATATACAAGATTATAATTACTATAATATTGCCTCCTATATACAAGAATATAAGTACTATAATACTGCTACTATATACAAGAATATAACTACTATAATACTGCTCCTATATACAAGAATATAACTATTGTAATACTGTCCCCTATAAACTAGAATACAACTACTATAATACTGCCCCTATATACAAGAATATAACTACTATAATACTGCTCCTATATACAAGAATATAACTACTATAATACTGCCCCTATATACAAGAATATAACTTCTATAATACTGTCCCCTATATACAAGAATACAACTACTATAATACTGCCCCCTATATACAAGAATATAACTACTATAATACTGCTCCTATATACAAGAATATAACTACTATAATACTGCCCCTATATACAGAATATAACTACTATAATACTGCCCCTATATACAAGAATATAACTACTATAATACTGCTCCTATATACAAGACTATAACTACTATAATACTGCTCCTATATACAAGAATATAACTACTATAATACTGTCCCCTATATACAAGAATACAACTACTATAATACTGCCCCCTATATACAAGAATATAACTACTATAATACTGCTCCTATATACAAGAATATAACTACTATAATTCTGCTCCTATATACAAGAATATAACTACTATAATACTGCTCCTATATACAAGAATATAACTACCATAATACTGCCCCCTATATACAGAATATAACTATTATAATACTGCCCAATATACAAGAATATAACTACTATAATACTGCTCCTATATACAAGAATATAAATACTATAATACTGCTCCTA
Organism: Rhinoderma darwinii; assembly: GCF_050947455.1. Lineage (NCBI taxonomy): Eukaryota > Metazoa > Chordata > Amphibia > Anura > Rhinodermatidae > Rhinoderma > Rhinoderma darwinii. The sequence continues at coordinate 152,191 of NW_027464151.1, forward strand.
TATGCAAGAATATAACTACTATAATACTGCCTGCTATATTCAAGAATATAACTGCTATAATACTGCTCCTATATACAAGAATATAACACTATAATACTGCTCCTATATACAAGAATATAACTACTATAATACTGCCCCCTATATACAGAATATAACTACTATAATTATCTTTTTTATTTGAAAACTTGCAACAAATTATTACAATACCTTTGCAATACACTCATAACAGATAATGAAAATAAACGTATGTCTCTTAATAACATCTCAATCATTAAACAAACGATAATATATGAATATTGCGCCAGTATAGATTGTTTCAACTATTTTTCATGATATTATTCTAGACAGTATTACATCAGAGTTCTTCTTTATTGGTGACCAGGCAGCATCGCGCACACCACAGAGGGTACACGGTCACCACATTTATGACATATAGTAAGCCTCTATGATATAAACGGAGTTCGGGCTAGAAGTCTCCATACAGCAGCTGAGAGTTTCACTGTCCCACTAGATGTGGTGACTGCAGGGACACAGCAGGGACACTACTCTATAGATAAGTCTCTTGTATAAAGATATCATTGGTTTTGTCGTCAGACAGACGCTGGAATATCGACTGCCGCCTGCTCCTATTCTTCACACTGTTCACATTAATAGGAGGTGATTTTCAGCCTCATCCTGGTTACATGTCTTTCCTAATTTTTTTCCTTCTTCCACTGCTATGTCCTGTAACACCCCATCTTTTGGTGGACATTGGGGGGTCAGCGTCTTCATCCTGAGGTTCGTCATCTGGGTTGTGTGAGGAGACTTGCTCCATCTCTGCTTCTTCTTCCTGGTCATCTTCCCCCAGCGCACAGTAACGTCCCCCAGTTATCGCCAGCACTGGAGACTCCGGTGATTTCTTTGCAGCAGTGATTTTTTTCCTAGAAGAATCATCTGTTTTACTTCTCCTTTTAACCGTCTGAAATCCCTCCTCATCGATACTGGTTGCTGCGGCTGGATCAGCTGGTTTTTTTCTGGTCGCTGCGGCTGGCCCAGCTGTTTTTTTACTGGTCGCTGCGGCTGGCCCAGCTGGTTTTTTACTGGTCGCTGCGGATGGATCAGCTGGTTCCTTACTGGTGTCGGGCAGATGTTTGGTGACAGAGTGACTGGATATTTTACTTTTAGCATGACCTCTATTTTCAGTGGCTGGTGACACTTGTGCAGCATCCACAGATGGGGCATTCGTCTCTGGAGCAGGGTCTCTGGTACTTTGGCTCACATCATCGCTGGGACTTCCAGATTCTGGGGTTGTATCTACACATATGGAGACATCCTCCTGGTCCTCCTCCATGGCTTCTTTAAAGGTCTCCTCTTTATTATGTTCTGCATGCGGACACTCCCGGAATGTATGTCCAGGTCCTAAGCACAGGTTACAGATGACAGGTCCTGTACAATCATCCTTCACATGCCCAAACTGACCACATAGTGAGCACTTAATACGGGAACAGTTGAATGCCAGGTGTCTGCCCCCACATCTATGGCACAGTCGCAGTTGACCAGGGTAGTAACATACGCCTCTCTCCGAGCCCAGGTAGAAGGAGTGCGGCAGATGTCTGGTCACTCCATTCTCCTGAACCAGCTGGATCTTGACAGAATATCCTCCATTCCAGATCTTTTCCTCATCATAGATCTTTGTTGGCAGTCTCTTCACCTCACAATATCTGCTCAACCAGTGCTGCAAATCTGCCAGGGCCACCACCTCAGACTGGAACAGGACGGTGGCGGTGACTACCTGGGGTTTAGTCAGCTGGATGACATGTAGATGCTCCCACATCGCGTGCTCCTTTGTATCATTATAAATACTCCAGAACAAGTCTAGACTATATTGCAGCTTGAAACTGATGTCATAATTCCTGCTGGAGGGAACGTGGATCAGAGCGAACACCTCAGAAGCTTTAAACTTCATAAACTCCTTCAACAAAACTTTCCCAATGTAGAGTCTGGAGGGGAGGTTTTCCTCTGGTCCTGAGTACCTGATTCTGACCGCGTTCCTCCTCTGAGGTGTGGGGTTAGTCGGTCTTGTGACGCTGGAGAACAGTCTCCTGTACTGAGGTCTGTCAGCAGGTGGGTCAGGACTGGACCTCTCCTCAGCTGATTGTACTGCAGATCCTCCTGTGTCTGCTCCTGATCGCTGTGTAACCTGCACTTCATTCACTGACACTGCGGACGTCTGAACCTCCAGAACAGGGTCTGCAATGTCCGCCTCAGCCTGTGCCGCTGGTTCATCAGATATCAGACTGTCAATCACCGTGCTGAGCGAGGTCTCACTTACAATGTCAGTATATGTGGCACTTTCTTGCTCACTCCCAGGAGTGCCACTCGCATTTACTTCATCAGTACTGCACATAGAGTCTACTGCAGTTAACCCCTTGTCAGCTGGCACACATTTCTCTGCAGCTTTAGCAGCATTTTTGTTGACTGATTGCACAGACCGCACACATGATGAGAGATGTGATCCTCCAGCCACTGCACACTCATATCTTCCAGGGTTTCCCTGCGCCACAATATTATACACAGTCTTATAGTCAGTGTCTTTTTTTGCAATGATATTTTTTCTCTTCACAGTTTGGGCTCTGGTCTCCCTTTTATTCTCCATTGCCCGGTTCTTTATTTTGGGTACTGTGCATGATTCTTTCTGCAATCTCTCCTTCAATATCACCAGCTCACGTGTGCAAACATCCAGACACTCACATTTCATCAGCTTTGCCTTTGGATCAGTCTCTTGGTTAATTTCAGTTCTCAATTTGCGAACTTGCATTTCCATTTTAAAGATATTTTTCTTTGTCATTTTTGTGCACAATTCACCAACATCATGAGATTCAGTTGACTCACCAGCCACCATTTCCAGATCATCACCTCCACCATCTCCATGCTGCAGGCCAAACTCCAGACTCTGGGCTTTCCCAGGATCATCAGCCCAGGACCCCTCCCCTCCACCTGGGTCAGAAGCCATGCATAGTCCTAACAGGGAGCTCACAAGCACACGTCTATCCTCTCCTATGGACAAGAATATAACTACTATAATACTGCCCCCTATATACAAGTATATAACTACTATAATACTACTCCTATATACAAGAATATAACTACTATAATACTGCCCCCTATATACAAGAATATAACTACTATAATACTGCCCCCTATATACAAGAATATAACTACTATAATACTGCCCCCTATATACAAGAATATAACTACTATAATACTGCCTCCTATATACAAGAATATAACTACTATAATACTGCCCCTATATACAAGAATATAACGACTATAATACTGCTCCTATATACAAGAATATAACTACTATAATACTGCCCCTATATACAAGAATACAACTACTATAATACTGCCCCTATATACAAGAATATAACTACTATAATACTGCCTCCTATATACAAGAATATAACTACTATAATACTGCCCCCTATATACAAGAATATAACTACTATAATACTGCCCCCTATATACAAGAATATAACCACTATAATACTGCCCCTATATACAAGAATATAACTACTATAATACTGCCCCTATATACAAGAATATAACCACTATAATACTGCCGCTATATACAAGAATATAACTACTTTAATACTGCCTCCTATATACAAGAATATAACTGCTATAATACTGCCTCCAATATACAAGAATATAACTACTATAATAATGCCTCCTATATACAAGAATATAATGTAACGGCAGGGGGTAGGGAGACGGACAAGTGAGCCCTAATCTACCCGCCACTCTGTCCCTGCCTACTTGCAACGACCCGCCCTAGGCGACGGGGTACAACTGGGCGGCGGTCCCTGCGCTCAGTAAGTGCACGACAAACACGACAAACATACAAAGAACACGAGCAAGGAAAAGGGGCCGTTGCCCACGGCAACACCGTGAGCAACCAGAGTGGTGAACGAGCCGAGTCAAGCCAGGAGTGTGCGAGGTACAAAACGAAAAGCAGAAGAGTAGTCGGTAAGCCAGGGTCGGTATGGAGCAGGATCAAAAATAGCAGGAGCTGTAGCTGGGCCAGGAACCACAAGGAAGGAAACAAAAGCAATAACAAGCACCGAGGGACAGGAAGTGCAGGCTTAAATAGACCGAGGGCGGGAGCTAGCTGAGTCTGGCCAGGTTACGATAGGCTCTCCCACTCCTAAGCCTGCCAGCCTGAATGGTGGAAGCAGGAGTCAGTCTCAGGGATGTATTCTCAGGTGCTGACTGATTAGTTCTGGGAGTTAACCCCGCAGTGCCTGGCAGATCCTTTACAGTACCCCCCCTTTTATGAGGGGCCACCGGACCCTTTCTAAGTGGACCTGGCTTACTGGGGAAACGCAGGTGGAACCTCCTGACCAATACCCCAGCGTGAACATCCCGGGCGGGTACCCAAGTCCTCTCCTCGGGCCCGTATCCTCTCCAATGGACCAGGTACTGGAGGGAGCCTTGGACCATCTTGCTGTCCACAATCCTGGCCACCTCGAATTCCACCCCCTCCGGGGTGAGGATGGGAACAGGAGGTCTCCTCGAGGGAGCCAAGGACGGGGAGCAGCGTTTGAGGAGGGAGGCATGAAACACGTCGTGTATCCGAAAAGACGGGGGTAACTCCAGCCGGAAGGAGACAGGATTGAGGACCTCAATGACCTTATACGGCCCAATAAACCGGGGAGCAAACTTCTTGGACGGAACCTTGAGACGCAAGTTCCTAGACGACAACCACACCAGATCCCCGACCATAAACAGGGGGTTAGCAGAACGTTTTTTATCAGCCTGAGTTTTTTGTACGCTCTGGGACACCTCTAGGTTTTTCTGAACCTGGGCCCAGACTGTGCACAGTTCCCGATGAACGACCTCTACCTCAGGATTGTTGGAACTACCAGGTGAAACGGAGGAGAACCGTGGATTAAACCCAAAATTACAAAAAAAAGGAGAGACCCCAGACGAGTTACTGACCCGGTTATTAAGGGAAAATTCGGCGAGGGGAATGAAAGAGACCCAATCAAATTGACAGTCAGAGACAAAACACCTTAAGTATTGTTCTAGAGACTGATTAGTCCTCTCCGTTTGGCCATTGGTTTCAGGATGGAAGGCAGAGGAGAAGGACAGATCAATCCCCAACTTCATACAGAAGGCTCTCCAAAACAATGAAACAAATTGTACCCCTCTGTCCGAAACAATATTGACAGGGACCCCATGGAGACGCAGGATGTGTTTGACAAACAAGGTAGCCAACGTTTTGGCGTTGGGTAGTTTCTTGAGGGGCACAAAGTGGCACATCTTACTGAAGCGGTCCACCACCACCCACACCACCGACTTGCCTTGGGATGGAGGCAAATCGGTGATAAAATCCATGGAGATATGTGTCCAAGGTCTCTGGGGAATGGGCAACGAACGCAGTAAGCCCGCTGGTCGGGACCTGGGAGTCTTGGACCTAGCACAAACCTCACAAGCGGCGACGTAGGCCTTAACGTCTTTAGGCAACCCAATTTCTGGTAATGAGGTGTTTGGTACCCAGGATGCCTGGATGGCCAGATAGTGCGGAGTCATGATTTTCCCTAAGTACCCTTAGCCGGAATTGCAGGGGAACAAACAGCTTGTTCTCAGGAAGGTTCCCGGGAGCTGCACCTTGATCAGCAGCAATTTCAGAGACTAAATCAGAATCGATCGAGGAAATGATTATACCTGGAGGCAAAATACAAGCAGGATCTTCCTCCGAAGGAGGGCTGGCCATGAAGCTACGCGACAGTGCATCAGCCTTAATATTTTTAGACTCAGCCCTATAGGTAACCAAAAAATTGAATCTGGTAAAAAATAACGCCCATCGAGCTTGTCTCGGGTTTAGCCTCCGGGCAGATTCTAGGAACACCAGATTCTTGTGGTCGGTAAGGACCGTTACCTGGTGCCTAGCCCCCTCCAGGAAGTGGCGCCACTCTTCAAATGCCCATTTAATGGCTAAGAGTTCGCGGTTGCCAATATCATAGTTACTTTCAGTTGGCGAAAACTTCCTGGAGAAGTAGGCACAGGGGCGGAGATGGGTGAGGGACCTGGTACCCTGGGACAAGACAGCCCCCACTCCCACCTCAGATGCGTCAACTTCCACGATAAATGGCTCCATTTGGTTGGGCTGAACCAGCACCGGGGCCGAGACAAAGCACTTCTTAAGGACCTCAAAAGCCTGGACAGCCTCAGGAGGCCAGTGGAGGAGATCAGCACCTTTGCGAGTGAGGTCCGTAAGGGGCTTAGCGATGACCGAGAAGTTAGCAATAAATCTCCTGTAATAATTAGCAAACCCCAAAAAACACTGTAACGCCTTCAGGGAGGCAGGTTGGACCCATTCCGCCACAGCCTGAACCTTGGCGGGGTCCATGCGGAATTCATGAGGAGTGAGGATTTGACCCAAAAATGGAATCTCCTGTACCCCAAACACACATTTTTCGGTTTTGGCAAACAGTTTATTTTCCCGAAGGACCTGGAGCACCTTCCTGACATGCTCCACGTGGGAGGACCAGTCCTTGGAAAACACCAGTATGTCATCAAGGTACACTACCAGAAAAATCCCCAGGTAATTTCTCAAAATCTCATTTATGAAATTCTGGAAGACCGCAGGGGCATTACACAACCCAAAGGGCATGACGAGGTATTCGAAATGGCCTTCGGGCGTGTTAAACGCAGTCTTCCACTCATCCCCCTCTTTGATGCGAATAAGGTTATACGCCCCCCGTAGATCCAATTTAGAAAACCATTGGGCCCCCTGAACCTGATTAAAGAGATCAGGAATCAAAGGAAGGGGATACTGGTTCCTTACCGTGACCTTATTCAGGCTACGGTAGTCAATGCATGGCCTAAGACCACCATCCTTCTTCCCCACGAAGAAGAAGCCAGCACCTACCGGAGAAGAAGAGGGACGAATGTAACCCTTGGCCAGGGATTCCTGGATATACACTCTCATAGCTTCACGTTCGGGACAAGAAAGATTAAATATCCTACCCTTAGGAAGCTTAGCTCCTGGTACCAATTCGATAGCGCAATCGTATTCTCTATGAGGAGGTAACACTTCAGAGGCCTCCCTAGAGAAAACATCAGCGAAGTCCTGAACAAACTCGGGTAGCGTATTCGCCTCCTTAGGGGGAGAAATAGAATTAACAGAAAAACATGACGTACAACATTCATTACCCCATTTGGTTAGCTCCCCAGTATTCCAGTCAAACGTAGGATTATGCAACTGCAACCAGGGAAGACCTAGCACCAAATCGTACGATAATCCCTGCATCAACAGTACAGAGCATTGCTCCAAATGCATGGAGCCAACAAGGAGTTCAAAAACAGGGGTATGCTGTGTAAAATAACCATTAGCAAGAGGAGTGGCGTCGATACCCACTACCGGGACAGGTTTAGGCAAATCAATAAGAGGCATAGCAAGGGACATAGCAAATTCTACAGACATGATATTAGTAGAGGACCCTGAATCCACGAAAGCACTGCCGGTAGCAGACCTACCACCAAAAGAGACCTGAAAGGGAAGCAAGATCTTAGTACGTTTCATATTTATGGGAAATACCTGTGCGCCCAAGTGACCTCCCCGATGATCACTTAGACGCGGAAGTTCTCTGGTTGCAACCTTACGCTTAGGACAGTTGTTCACTTGATGCTTGTCGTCCCCACAGTAGAAGCAGAGACCATTCTTCCTGCGGAATTCTCTACGTTGTTGGGGGGACACGGAGGCCCCGAGTTGCATAGGTATCTCTGAATCTTTCGGGGAGGAACGAAGCAACGGAGCTTCGGGAGGCATCATGGGGGAGTCGGAGGAGAAAACACATAAACGTTCACGTTGTCGTTCCCTGAGACGTCGGTCAAGTCGTATCGCTAAAGCCATAACCTGGTCTAGGGAGTCAGAAGAGGGATAGCTAACTAGCAGGTCTTTCAGGGCATTCGACAGACCCAACCTAAACTGGCACCTTAAGGCAGGGTCATTCCACCGAGAAGCTACGCACCACTTCCGAAAGTCAGAGCAATACTCCTCAACAGGTCTCTTACCCTGACTTAAGGTCACCAGCTGACTCTCGGCAAAGGCAGTCCTGTCAGTCTCGTCATAAATAAGTCCGAGAGCAGAAAAGAAACAATCAACGGAGGAAAGTTCAGGGGCGTCAGGAGCCAAGGAGAAGGCCCACTCTTGGGGCCCTTCCTGGAGCCGGGACATAATTATACCCACCCGCTGGCTCTCAGAACCCGAGGAATGAGGCTTTAAACGAAAGTAAAGCCTACAACTCTCCCGAAAGGAGAGAAAAGTCCTCCGGTCCCCTGAGAACCGGTCGGGCAACTTGAGGTGGGGTTCAAGAGGTGCGGTGCGGGGAACTACCAGGGTAGCATCAGGCTGGTTGACCCTCTGAGCCAGGGCCTGGACCTGTAGGGAGAGACCCTGCATTTGCTGAGCCAGGGTCTCACGGGGATCCATAGTGGTGTCAGGGACCAGGGGTAGACTAGGTATGGGCTTGTTATTATGTAACGGCAGGGGGTAGGGAGACGGACAAGTGAGCCCTAATCTACCCGCCACTCTGTCCCTGCCTACTTGCAACGACCCGCCCTAGGCGACGGGGTACAACTGGGCGGCGGTCCCTGCGCTCAGTAAGTGCACGACAAACACGACAAACATACAAAGAACACGAGCAAGGAAAAGGGGCCGTTGCCCACGTCAACACCGTGAGCAACCAGAGTGGTGAACGAGCCGAGTCAAGCCAGGAGTGTGCGAGGTACAAAACGAAAAGCAGAAGAGTAGTCGGTAAGCCAGGGTCGGTATGGAGCAGGATCAAAAATAGCAGGAGCTGTAGCTGGGCCAGGAACCACAAGGAAGGAAACAAAAGCAATAACAAGCACCGAGGGACAGGAAGTGCAGGCTTAAATAGACCGAGGGCGGGAGCTAGCTGAGTCTGGCCAGGTTACGATAGGCTCTCCCACTCCTAAGCCTGCCAGCCTGAATGGTGGAAGCAGGAGTCAGTCTCAGGGATGTATTCTCAGGTGCTGACTGATTAGTTCTAGGAGTTAACCCCGCAGTGCCTGGCAGATCCTTTACATATAACTACTATAATACTGCCTCCTACATACAAGAATATAACTACTATAATACTGCTCCTATATACAAGAATATAACTACTATAATACTGCCCCTATATACAAGAATATAACTACTATAATACTGCCCCTATATACAAGAATATAACGACTATAATACTGCTCCTATATACAAGAATATAACTACTATAATACTGCTCCTATATACAAGAATATAACTACTATAATACTGCCCCCTATATACAAGAATATAACGACTATAATACTGCTCCTATATACAAGAATATAACGACTATAATACTGCTCCTATATACAAGAATATAACTACTATAATACTGCCTCCTATATACAAGAATATAACTGCTATAATACTGCCTCCAATATACAAGAATATAACTACTATAATAATGCCTCCTATATACAAGAATATAACTACTATAATACTGCCTCCTACATACAAGAATATAACTACTATAATACTGCTCCTATATACAAGAATATAACTACTATAATACTGCCCCTATATACAAGAATATAACTACTATAATACTGCCCCTATATACAAGAATATAACTACTATAATACTGCTCCCTTATATTCAAGAATATAACTACTATAATACTGCCCCTATATACAAGAATATAACTACTATAATACTGCCCCGTATATACAAGAATATAACGACTATAATACTGCTCCTATATACAAGAATATAACTACTATAATACTGCTCCTATATACAAGAATATAACTACTATAATACTGCCCCCTATATACAAGAATATAACTATTATAATACTGCTCCTATATACAAGAATATAACTACTATAATACTGCTCCTATATACAAGAATATAACTACTATAATACTTCCCTGTATACAAGACTATAACTACTATAATACTGCTCCTATATAGAAGAATATAACTACTATAATACTGCCTCCTATATACAAGAATATAACTGCTATAATACTGCCCCTATATACAAGAATATAACGACTATAATACTGCTCCTATATACAAGAATATAACTACTATAATACTGCTCCTATATACAAGAATATAACTACTATAATACTGCCCCTATATACAAGAATATAACTACTATAATACTGTCCCTATATACAAGAATATAACTACTATAATACTGCCCCCTATATACAAGAATATAACTACTATAATACTGCCCCCTATGTAGAGGAATATGTAGGTGAGCAGATTGCAGATGTCCCTAATTTGATGGTGTAGGGTTTGCAGTCCTCTTATATTCTGAGCTGCTGTCAGTCCGGTGCTTGCGCTGTTCTCGGCAGGTGGGATTGCGGTTTGCAGACTTTTAGTTTTTCAGATATTTTTGTGATGATGAACTCTCAATTAAAAATCAGTAATTACAGAAAATAAACCACAACCTGCAGAACATTGCGCAGCTTGGCCGGGGTTACAGGGTAAATTCTTTCCTCTGGATAAGTTTACATTTGGAATTATTGTTGGTGATTGCAGCAAATTGAAAAGTTCTTGATCTGATGACAGTAGCCAGGGGTCACAGACTGGGGATCAGCCCCAGCCCCCAATCTCTATCCATGAATCCTTCTGACTTACACTATCTAACAGGTCACATG